>NC_072774.1:37685990-37855990 GCF_022539595.1 Amphiprion ocellaris
AGAATGTGGATTTTATCCCCTGTCACTTCCAGCCGGTAGGAACAGGAGGAATGATGGCGGCCAGTAAACTCTGTTTCAATGTACAAATAACCACAGTTTCAAACAAAGTCTTAAATTATGACCAACAGGAAACTGAGGGTCACGGTTGAACAGAACTAGTTTATACAATGTGTCACCTGGCTAAGTCACACATCTGTTTAGTTGCTTAGAATCCACAGTCAAAGGCAGGGGAAATCTGGTCAGCATAGGAAGGTAATAAACTGTGTTGTTCTTATGATGAACAACAAAAATAGTTGAGTCAAGAAAGAGTACAGAAAAAATGTTCAAACCGTTCCTCATCGCTCACTTTTCCACAGCTGGCCAATGTACTTGTGTTGATGTTGATGGTTGCTGCGTACTAGTTTTACATCAGGAAATAGTTCTGACTTTATAGTGACACTCTTGACAATTGTAGGTGTGTGTCAGTTTTTAGTTCTCCTTTTTATCACAAAATCTCAACTAATTATTTCATAGCCCCACAGAAAACTTTATTTGTCCCCAGGGGGCAATTAAAACTTAAAAGAATGTGCAGATATTTGAAGTCCCTTCCTCTTTCTGTACCCACCCTACCCCTATTTGCTGCAGCTCAAGCATGCTGGCTCACCCATGACTCTGCTCAAACTCTGGAAAACTACTCAGTGCTACAAAAATGACAAGTTGTGATATTGTAGTATTTCAGCCATACGTGTTTAAACCATAAACTGATACTGAAAAAAGAATAACTACACAGACAGCCGCAAACCCGTGGGTTGCCAGGATTGGTGCATTAGGTTTGTTCTGTCTGATTGTCAGCGTATCCAACTCTCACCAGTACGCTGTAGTTTCAGAGTGGAATGATCAGACATGGTGCTGACTGCCTACTTTGGTCAAAATGTATCTCATAGCACATAAAAATTTTAACATGTTCACTATTTAAAAATACTAAAAAAAGATTTTCATCAGAGAGGGTGTTTAAATGACTTTCTGGCAAAATACAACTGCTATGGCCCAAATAAATGATGCTACAACTCAGAACTTGAGTATTCCAATCCTCCCACTGCAGCAAGCTGAAGAATTTCATGCACACTTACTTCATGACGAAGTTTTTTTTATTTTTTGTTTTTATTTTATTTTGATCTGGCTCAATATGGCAGCATCCACAGAACATTAGCAATAATAAATCATCATTAAATCTAAATTTGTTCTAAAAGCCCACAAAAAGTGAGCACAGCTAGTGTTAGATATGTACAGTATATAACACAGACTGTAGTATAAAGATTTATTTCAAAAATAAAGGCCTCACAGTCGCAGCTCCGTGCAACAAAAGCGAATACACATTTTATTAGTGAGATTCAAGTCTCTTTTTTTGGTGGTTTGTATGTTCATCTTTATTTCTGTTTTAGCATGAAGAACATGAGTGTAAGAGTGAGGGGTTGTGTTGCTCTGCGTCTCTCTTTAAAATGCCCCAGAGGTATTTTACTGGATTTAAGTCAGGCGACACACAGGTTATAGGGTTTTTTTTCTTCTTAAGAAACTCTTGTGTGATTTTGGCAGTGTGGTTTGGATCGTTATCATGCTGGAATATTCCTCTTCTGCCAACACTGTGAGTCATCTTCACAGCCAGTATTTTGGTACATCCACAGGCGTTCATGGTGCATCTATAAATGTTGTCTCTCCAACACCTTTTGCATTCATGCAGCCCCACATCATCAAACACCACCTCCGTGCTTCACTGTCG
The DNA here is from genome assembly GCF_022539595.1 of Amphiprion ocellaris. Classification (NCBI taxonomy): domain Eukaryota; kingdom Metazoa; phylum Chordata; class Actinopteri; family Pomacentridae; genus Amphiprion; species Amphiprion ocellaris. The sequence goes on from NC_072774.1 coordinate 37,687,747, forward strand.
ACGCTGTGCATTCACTGTGGTAGTGAATTCTGGACCCCTCCTGAGCCAAACAAGTTGACCTTATCTCATCTGACTGAAGAATATGCTCCAAACATTCATTAGTCTCCTTTAAAATTCTCTGGCAAACTTATGATTTTGTGCTAAATAGCAAGAAATGATGCAAACATGCAGACAGACACAGAACACGTGTCCAAACCTGAAAAACGACTAGTGTTTGCAGGTCATTTTATGACCATGTTCAGTTTCAGTTTCTTGAAGTTTCAAGTTTTAAAACAGTAGGTTTTAGCAAGATATATTGATTAAAAATGTTCTATCAGCATTTCTCTCTTGCATCATTTGTAGTAAAAGTGCTTTTTGCTGGAATTTGTTTTGTTGTATTCTTCATATCTCGCCATAGTAAAAACCTGTTCTTTGAAGTTGAACTGAAGAAGAGAGCCTGATGAAGACAACCTGAATGACTGTAACTCTGATAGGGGTTTTAGTTTTTGTCAAGCCAGTTAATGCAAAGAAAGCCTGACTTTGTCAGACTTGTTTCATTGTACAGCCCTCAACACTTTTCACTTTAATACAATTTTAAAGATTTTATTTACAAAAACGTGCTGACTGTAACACCTGGTCACCAGTAGGTGTCACCACATCCAACAACGCTAACATGTTGAGGCCATCATGACCACATGTATGTTGTGTCACTATCAGTCACTCTGTTTCACACTCACCTGCTCCTCTGTTTCTTGTTTTGTTTTTTCAGCTGTATCGATGAGTGGTTTGAAGTGAACAGATCATGTCCGGAGCATCCATCAGATTAAAGCTTTTTTTGCACAGGTAAAGTTGTTTCCAACCATCCCAGGTACAGATGTTCTTGTCATACAGCACAGAAGACATATGGGTTCAGGCATATGGGTTCTGTAAAGTGTCTAGAGACAATTTGACTGTAATTGGCGCTATATAAATAAAACTGAATTGAATTGAAGACATATTTTTTAAAGCATGGTGTGTCTAATTTGGTGTCCTTGGTCTGCTTTGCTTTAATATGCTGTGTTGGTCCTTTGATGACAGGTACCACACCATGAGAGGGATCTACAAAATGAAACTGTGGATCCAGAGAGACTGCTGGACACTGTGACCACTGTGATCAGTTAACCCCGCCCCCCCAACCACCCACCCAATAATGTAGTACCACAGTGTGCCAAATCTCATTTAAGCAATCTTCAGGGATACAGACTTTGTGTTTATGTTTGAGTTGCACATCACACTCAGTCTCTGAGTGGACGGACTCATCTCCACCTCACATCCTCTCCAACCCTGATAGTCAGGGCATTATGGCAGGCAGGGCTCTTCTTCCTGAGAGGCAAATGTGCCCTGATTGTACACCAGGACAGTACACCAGGATGGGAGGAGTGGATGTGGTCATGGAGGGGGTGTGATGGTGGGTTACCCCCTCCGATTTCGTCCCTCCCCTCCTCTCTCAGCATCAGTGTCTCCCAGTGCCTTGTTGCAGTGACGGCCAGCACCCAGCAGGGTGGGACGGAGGAGTCCAGACTGGACCAGCAGGACCATCTCACCACAACTGCCATTCTACCACACCAGGAGAAACAAGCCAGAGACGGTTTGTCTGCATCTGCAGCTCCTCAGAACTGATGAACTGTTGCAAAAATGGTGCCAATCAACTGTGAATACTGTCAAACACAATCATCAGTGCTTTTTGATCATTAACCATAGAATGGAGGTCTTCAGGTACAAAAACCTGACCCTAACAGCTACCAGCCTAAATACTGCACCAGAATACAGAAGAAACAGCTCAGTTTCTTGCTAGAACGAGAAAATGTTCTTGTTTGAACTTGATCCTCTTTATGTCATAACTAGGTATTTTCATGTATGTAACAATGGTATGCAATGGCATGAAGGAGCTGCTCTGTATTATATGTAGTGTACACTTGAATTTAAACCTACCTCCCACCACCATTAAATAATTCTAATTGGACTACAATAAAATGATTAACTCAACAACATAAATAGCTCAAACGTATACAAAGCACAGATAATGGCATAAAACAAGAGGAGTCTTGAAATCTAAAACAACGAAACATTTTAGTAAAAGTTTTAAAAACATGTTTGAAGTAGTGATTTAATATGTTCGTGACTCTGCAAGTCTCAGATGCTCATAGTTTCAAATCAAAACTCTAGAAGAAGAGAAAATGACATGTAGGACCACATCATCTGCAAAAAGCAGGATGCAGTCCTGAGGTCACCCAACTGGATGGCATGTCTGCAAAAGAACATGTCACAACAGGAATAATATCTTGTTCTAACATGAATAGGATCATGTAACAAGAAACTTTTCACATCAGAGATAAAGTCAGAAAAATATTGTGGACTTCGAGTTAAGTTTTTTATTTTATTGTTTTCTCTTTTTTGTCAGATTTGCTTTGTGTTACTCTGGAATAATTAGCTTTTGTTGTTTTCACCAAGTCTGTCAAACTCAGATTTGATCTGAGTAGGCTTCATATTAATTATTGCATTTTATCATATTAGCAGCAATTGCAAGTAAAATGGTTCCCACTTAGAGCAAAGAAAGCAAAAAAGAAAAACAAATCTCTCCACATTTGCTAGTAAGCATCATTGTCTGGACTGATGTATCCAGTATTTTTCCCTAAGTGTGAACCAGTTTACTCAGGTCAAATTGCAGGTTTTACTGGTTTCAGGGGACCAGATAACCAAGAATGAGACTGTGAGCTTCTATAATAACATTAGCTACAGTGTTCTACTAAAACTCTGTGTCGTGAACAGGTTGTCATCATACTGGGAGTCAGTAACCTGTTGCGCAGTTATTGGTTTGTGAACTAGATTATAGCAGACTGATATCGGGTCCTGGCAGCTTCAATCAAACTTCAATCATAGTGCTGAGTTTGAGTAAACTTGGCCGAGACACAGAACTGGAGAGACACTGGAATTTCTGGACCTGACACCCTGAGCCAGACTGTTTGGAGTTGGGTTGCCTGAAGACCTCGCGAAGGAGCAAGAGTGTACGGACTTCTAATCCAGTGGAAAAACTATCTCAGATGTGGATTTCACAGACGAGTTTACTTTCAACCCTCGAGGATGAGCTCATTAGTGGAATTAATGGGATCCAGGGTTTGTGGTGATCCCAAAGCTCCAAAACTTGTGTGGAATTTACCACCCATTTCCTCCACAACTTCTTTTTTTCTCATGACTCCAGCACTGAATCCACTGCTTGTCCCACCACCCTGAAGACCGTTTTTATACTGGAAAATCAAATAAGCTCCTTTATTACTTCTTAATAGCAACTTTAAAAGCAGTATTGTGTGATCACAGGCTCATGGAGGGTCTTAACGAGGGCCAGAGATGATGTTTCCATTGAAAAATGTTGTCTTAACAAGAGGAAGTATACCATATGGTCTTCACTGCCCTTTATCCTATACCTCTCTTTGTCTCTTTAAAGTTACCTCCAGGTACGAGAAGTGCAGTCTGTAAACATGCAACAATAGAAATCTTAATGTTAGCCAACACAAACATTAGTTTCGTTAGGACAGACTGAGCAGTATGCATCAGTTACTGTATATGAACCACATGCATGAATGCTTTTTTTTACAGCCAGTCAGCAGAGCAGTTGATATTCCAGATCAGTGGACTGAGCATCATTTAGCCATTTGTTGGGTCCCTAATCTATATCTTCCTCACAGGCAGGGACAGGTATGTACAACATCAAACTCCTCACAACATAAAAAAGCTACTAGTGAACAATGGCAGCAGAAGAAATCTGTTCATTTGCAGCTCAGAAACACAGATGTGCTGTTATGTACACTACCGTTTAAAAATTTGGGGTCATCCAGACAATTCCATGTTTTCCATGAAAACTCCCACTTTTATCCATGTGCTAACATAACTGCACAAGGGTTTTCTAATCATCAATTAGCCTTTCAACACCATTAGCTAACACAATGTAGCATTAGAACACAGGAGTGATGGTTGCTGGAAATGTTCCTCTGTACCCCTATGGAGATATTCCATTAAAAATCAGCTGTTTCCAGCTACAATAGTCATTTACCACATTAACAATGTCTAGACTGGATTTATCATTCATTTAATGTTGTCTTTATTGAAAAAAGGACATTTCTAAGTGACCCCAAACTTTTGAACGGCAGTGTACATCATATAATACCTTCATTTAAACCACTGCAGATATTTTCAGTATACTGTTCTACAAAGGCAACATACAGACGCCAAATATTTGTTTTGACCCATTAGACATCTGTAATTTCAGAGAAAACATCTTTTGAAATGTGTAGTAACTGCAAAACAAATCTAAAAACTAAAATGCAGCGTGTGTACAGTGTACACTTAATCTCTGCATTCTCTGCTGTGGAAAGTCAGTGAAACAACACAGTTAAAGACAACTGACTTCACGGCTAAAGTCAGAGTGCTGTGGAAACGGCCAGTTAAGGCCATGTTTTGACTCGTGAATTTGAAATGATTTGGTGGTTAATGGTGGTATATTGAACTGCATTAAATTGTAAGTCAATGTGTTGATTTTAAAATAATTATTCAGACAGAAACTTAGTAGACTGTAAGTAATAATCAAAGTAAGGTGAATTTTCCTAAACAGAATTGTTCAAATGGACAACGTGCTGAGAGAACACAGCTGGTTGGTAGATGCTGCAGAAAATGACCCAAATGCAGAGAGAGGAATACATAACCACTAGCTGTTCTCTGTCTGTTGTGTCAGTTTGTTTTTTTAGGTAAAATAATTGCCAAAAATTTGTTAAAGCGATAGCATTGCAACCTAATGATCTGTTTTACAGTTTGCTGTCTATCCAGAAAACCCTAAAATCACTTTTCTGAACTGCTTTTATTGGTATCTGTCTTTAGAGGGCAGTATATTATAAGTCATCATCTATGTTGTTTCTGCTGCTCCCAGCTGACTTTGGGTGCAAGTTTTCAGCATTATATTCTGTTTCAACATTCATTTTAACTAGCATTCCACTGATGTTACCATCAGAGTCTTGTCAGGAAGTGCCCTCAGCCTGTCATAACTGCTGTATGAAAAGCTTTGTCAGGTCTGAGCAAATTCCTCACTTGGCATGAATAGAATTATCTGGACTTGGCTTTGAATTTTAAAATCTTTTCCACAAAGGTTAGTTACAAACTGGGAACAAGTGTCCAACTTCAACAAACTTCGGTACGTCCAACTTAGCTCTGAATAATATGCCTGAATGAGAAAACAAATAGATTCAATTTCAGTTCAATTCAGTTTTATTTATATAGCGCAGATTCACAACATGTCATCTCACAGCACTTAGCCCAGTAGGTACAGACCTTAGGAATTATAAACAGAGAACCCAACAATCCAAAGTTGCCTTAGGATTCCCTATGAGTGACAGTGGGAAGGAACAAAAAAAAACCTCAAATAAGGAGGTGGGAAGAACCTGCGACAGAACCAGGCTCAGGAAAGGTGGCCATCTGCCTCCACCAGTTGGGTGAGAGTGGGGATGAAGGGGTGAGGATAGCAGGAGGTGTATGGATGAGGACCCACACCAGTCAAGTGTAGTTTGTAGTTCAAACTAATGAAATATCACAAAATCTATTCTGAAATCATGCCACCTGCTTTGAGCTGTCAGATGAAGTGAAGGCTCCCATGTTGTATGAATGTTTCTCTGCTGGCTTTATTCCTGTGAGCTGCAAGTTAAATTAAGGTATACAGGACTATTATTGTGACAAGGTAAATCTTGTATTTGATTCATTTAAAAGACAACAGAGCTGCACCAATTAGAGATCAATTTTGTAGATATAATAATTTTTCAAGCAAAATTGATGCTGACGTTTAAAATTTGCTGCATTTTTTTGTGTTATATGAAAACAAATTGGATATTTTGTAGTTTGGTTTGACATTTATTAGACTTTTTCAAGAGGCTTTTTTTTTTTTTTTTTTTTAAACATCTCACACATTAATACAGAAATAAAATACAAGTATCTGGGATGAAAAGAAAGCAGACTTCTAATCCTCCCCCCTGTATAGTCTTATAATTTCCATACAGTCCTTTTAAGGAGAGTTAGGATCCTTTGAGATGAATGTTTGACCTTTTACTGCAGACTGAAAGTTGTTTTAGGAAATGCCATTGCCTTCCCCTGTTTTTTGAATGTATTTCAACTTTTGCTGTTCTCTGGGTGGGATGACAGTGAGGTATCTGTGTGGGTCACTGGAGAAGAAATGGAATCAACTTTGGAGTTTTGGGATCCACCCCGGGACACTTAGGACTACTACTTCATCACAACGAACACCTGACAGCCACCCAGAGATTAGCTGAGTCATGTAATGCACAGTCCGTCCACACGGTGGAGCTGTGGCTCCATGGAGTGCTCTACAGTGTGTGGAGGTGGGACCAGTGTGGACTCTGTGATCACTGTCTCTGTTTTGTAGCAATAGTGTGAACATGTGGCTGGTTGATGGATGTCTAACAGGGCTCATGCTGTACCTTCACTCTAATCTGACTCATGCAATCCATTATTACCGATCAGCTTTTTTTTCATAACTTGATTATACAGCTGATTTCTGTGAGCAGGTTTGACACTGACTGTCATTTTATTTTCTTCCTGTGAATTTAAGAGCAAAAGTGCAACAGATCTGGCCTTAATAGATATGACAATGACACTTCACTGGTTTGTTCTTGTGGTTTGTCACCCTTCCAAACAGGGACTGATCCACCTAGCGCATTGAAGCCTTTGTTGTGAGATGAAACTGAAAACTTTCACAGGAAAAGACTTTGTTGAATTAAACCATAACTACATAGACAGAAGGTTAGCAAAGCTTATATTCTATAAAGTTGCTGCTAAATACTAAATTATACAGTATAAATTTGGCTTTGCTGGCAAGTTAGTCTTTTCAAAGCTTTCTGCCACATTCCCAAGTGGATAAAATTTCTCAGTTGTTAGTGATGGCTGTCATTTGACGTTAATATGGAACTTGGATCATGTGGTAGCAAGGGGTCAAATATGGCCTCTGTCCATGACCTTTGATCCCTTGGGTAGCATTTTTTGAACCATGCCTGAACCAACAAGAAAAGAGAGAGCCCAGTACTCCGCCAAGGCTGCTCAGTAATTGTATCATTTCTAACGGCTGAAATCTTAAAAAAAAAATTTGTGGCAGAAATCACGGCAACATAGAATGTGTCCATTTAATATAGATGTACCCACAAAAAAAATGACTTTGCACTGAACACAGGCATGTGTTATGCATGTGTACGTTATGTACAGATACCGAATCATGTGACCTAAACATGTAGCAGGCGGCGGGAATTGATGGGACTCAGAAACACCCCCATAATTTAATCAATTGTTCCTTGAGTCTTTCCAACAGATAAGTCCTGATAAGTCCACAGCAGTGGATTTGTAGTAGGATCACAATCTTGTGATCGTGGAGGCAGCTGACGTAGTGTTCACTTGTTGTCATGGTCACAGTATGCCGTGCCGCTATCTCACAATGATACAGAAATCTTTAACAAATCCGTGGATCCAGACTATAAGTTGCATCACTGCTAAAATCTAATCACTTGGTCCTTGTGTCATTTCTGACCTTCCCTGAAAATTTCATCCAAATCCATTAGTCTGTTTTTGAGTAATGTTGCTAACAGACAGACAGATTAACAGAAGGACAAGCGTACACCGATAGTCACATAACTCTGACATGTTCCTTGGCGGAGTAATAACAGCTACAGTGAACAACTCTGTCCAACACAGAAGGTCTGAGTCTTTTCCATTGAGCTAGGTTGATATTTGGTTGCTTGCTGTACGTGCTAATTAAATCTCTCTATGATAAAGAGCATTTACAGTAAACTCTTTCACTTTAAAGCCTGAGATCTTTGTAGTCAACTGGGTGTTGACATAAATGTGGCATTATTGTGCAACTGTCACAGCTTTCGGTCAAGGCTTCCCCTATTTGAAAAATGAAAAATCCCCTGTACACACGGTTATTCCCTGTGTCTGAATTAGGTTAAGACTTTTTAAAAATATCACATAGAATAACATTTGGAAACTTCTGTCATGATCAGACTTGTTGAAGAATGCTATAATAACTGTTGCTACATGGGTTTATTGGCATATTTTGTCAGAACTTCCCAGCTTCATAATTAATCAGTGGAGGAAATGATTCAAACCATACATTTCATTTTCTCCAAATTCAGAGAATATCTTCTCATGGTTTGCTAGTTGTTTACACTGCGTGTGCACTGAAAAACATGAAGTGTTTGTCCTCAGGCCTGCCATTGTGCACTTTTGTACTCATGGGGCATGGAGGGACAGTGGAACAGAAAGGGTTGGGAAATCTGGCACCTGCTAAATATGCTAGCTAGTTAAATACCACCAATCTTCCTCCGGAATCATGGACTCTACCTTTAACAAATAATGGAGCCAGTGTAAGGACATTTTAACAGGCCCTGGGCCAGAACCTCTGGATAAATTGACAGTTAATGGTACTTATTTGAAAATCACTGAGCTCCCTTAAACAACTGCAAAGGTAAACAAAACTATATAAGGTCTTAAATACTGTATATTGATCCTATACAGTAAAAGTGGAGGACACTGTCTCATAATTCATCCATACAGGTATGTTTCAGAAAATTGATAGATGGAGGCATCAAGTATAGATTGATTTATTTAAAGGGATTCCAAGACCTTTGTAAAGAAAACTGAAGACATTTTAATGGGCCTTTTTTCCAAGCAAACTGAAGTCCATGATTTTAAGACACCTGCAGATACCTATGTTATTAATGTTTAGCAAGATGTCTTGAAAGAAATGCCATGGTGTGTCTTAAGGTTGTATGCCAGTGTACTGTGGGCACTGAACCACCAAAGACTAGAGTCCTTAAGTAAACCTTATAAGATCCACGATAAAACCAGTCAAGCACTTTATAGCATTTTTAGTTTATTTCCTGGTAGTTGGGAGTGCTGGCTTAGCAAATGCCACAGAGAAAGCGTGTCATTCAGTGTAACAATGACTTTTTCCCTCATAAAACAAATGTGTGACACAGAGCTTGGTGAACAGCCCATAAGGAAGGTTTCCTTTTGTACACATGCATATTTTTCTTACAGTCAAGAAAGACTAGTTGGTTCATTTAGACTCCATCTGAGATGGTCTAGTTACCCTAACCAGCTGAAAGAGATGATTTTACACATATCAATAAATAAGCCAAATCGGAATTATCAGCACGCATGCGCGTTTATCCCTCAATAGCTTCCGGGTCAGAGTTCATCCCACACTACGTTATCAACAAAGCTCGATGAAGCCATACTATCGCAGTGGAACGACCTGCTATTTGTAGCGACTATTAAGTGTTTGCACTGCTTAAAGTCTTTTTAAGGCAATATGCCAGGTCCCATTGTTCAGTGCGGGACTGCCACAACGGTACCCGTGGGCTAAAGAAGTGGATGGAAGAGTTTTGCCCTATTCACGAGTGCAATAAAGGAACCTCGCGCTGTATATGCGACCCGCCTTATGTACTCGTCACATTTCCTACTGAAAAAAGATCCAGAACGTCGTGCCGACTTTGTAGTCGTTAGCAAGTCTCCTTAGCAAGTTTTGCTCGTCCTTGCTAATCAGATAGTTATTGATATCTATGTACATGCAGGGTGGCCATTTATTTGCTGCTGTCGACTCATTCTCCCAACCTTCTCTGAGCTCTAAAGGATCTGGAATTCTCAGGTGACACCCGTCAACATCGATCTCGAGCAGGGATTTATAATCAAGGTTGACAGCCTCCCTTTCCTGCTGTTTTCTTAAAACTATTGGGGCCTTTTGAAATGACAATGCCCAAGCAAGGGACACGAGGTTTTGCTTTCGCTTCCCGATAACACTGTATCCTCGTTTCTTACGAAATTCCTTTAAAGCATCGACTTTACAACGCTCAAAGTAATCAATATCTGCGTAGCACTCGGCCATGTTTATGATCTGGGGTATTCCGACCTTTCACCCGGACCAGCATACCTTGCGCGCGGCGAGATTCCGAATTGGCTTATTATTCATGCTCAGCCCGTGAAAACATGCATTGTGGGAAGTGTAGGATCCAAGGTTTTAGTAGCTTGAACCAAGCTACACGACCGCTCAGCCTCAGCCAACTCTTTGTTTCTCTGACAAATCCCCAAACTTTGCTTCTACATGAGAGGAGTGATAGCTTTGGATCACTTTGTGATCACTGAAAAAAATGGCGTGAACTTGGGATTTCCAGTCAGCCTGACTGCTTGGTCACTGTTAAATCATGATCTGTGAACACGAGGTTTGGGTCTATTGGCTGTGTCTATCTGCATATCTGAATCATGGCACCACATGGAAAAGAAATGCCAGAGGAATTTAAAAATATCCGACTTGTGTGTCTTCACAAAGATGGAAAAGGTTACAGGAAGGTTGGTGGACAGCTCAAAATCAATCAAACCAATGTTATGACAGTAATGAGAATCTATGGAATAAGCTACAGTGACTATCCTCCTAAAATTCAATTTTATTTATATAGCACCTACTATAAGTCAAATTGTCTCAAGACGCTTTACAGAACCCATATGCCTGACCCCCAGAGCAAGCCAAAAGGCGACAGTGGCAAGGAAAACACCCTTTTAACAGGGAAAAAAAACCTCGAGCAGAACCTGGCTCTAATGTGGGGGAACCCATCTGCTGCTGGCCGGGCGGGTTGAGAGGGACAGAAGAGGTAGAGAGGTAGAGGGATAGAGGTAGAGGGGTAAATAAAGACACTGCTTTCACAATCTACCTCGGATATTGGATAACATGAAGATTAAAGATGGCATCCCAAGAAAACAACACTTGCTCTTTGCTCAAGTCGGATGGATACTGAGAGCACATTCTTTGGCCAGATGATGGTGAAGATAAATTGGTTGAAAAAAAAATGCAGTAAAAAAAATAATAAAGGTCTGCTAAATTTTGTTGGAATTATTTTCTACTGCTGGTCCTGCACTTTCAATGTAGTAAATCTAAACTGTTAGTTTTGAAAAATTACAAAAGAGTAAATACCCTGTTACTTAAGTAATGCAAACATTGACATGGTGATACAATTTTGAATCATTTGAAATTTTGGTGATATTGCACAAATGACAAATTACTTTTATTGTATGTGGAAAACTGACAGCATCTTGGGTAACAGTTAAATAATAAAAGTTCTTTACAGTGTATATTGTTTGTATGTAATAATACAAAAAAAAAAAAATATGCATGGAAGGAAGTCAGCATGGTCGTTACCATTTTCACTTCCTGTTTTTATCTGTAACAATATGGCAAAATTTCAAAGTAAACTTCCCTGACATGAAACAGGAAATACATTCTGTACAGAGCAAAAAGTTAGAAAGGGTTAGCAAGTGCACAATCGACAGAATTCCATGCCCACAGTATTAGGTAAAAGCAGAATGTGTAACATTAGAGAAAATCAGTGTGCTACTGCTAACACTGTCTACATACAGTGAACACACACTGCATGTTTTCTGAGATACAGATATAACACAGCACGTGCACGTCTGACTCGCGGGCCCAGTCAGTTGAACCGCAGACGTTTCTCTGACTGAAATTCTTTCTCTTCCTCTTCAGAGAGTTGGTTTCCTTTCGCGCTGTGGGAACATGATCAGACACCATGAGGCATTTGTTCAAAACACATCCTTGCACACCCTGCAATAATCATCAAGAATCTCTAGACATATCCAATAATGATATACTGATTGGATGCTAACTCAGCTGACTGCAAATGCACAAAAGAAAAAAAAATAAAATCCGTCTGTGCTTTGTTTTTATCTTTAAACAAAACCTAGTAAGTTTTTACTACTTCTTTACAACTACTTATAACTGTGTATAAGAAGCTAGTCAGCTACAAATCAAGGCACTCCTGAAGTCAACAAGCTTCTCTGCTACAGGTGGAACAAAACACAATAATCCAAAACTGACACCCAATCCAAAAGAAATTCTACACAGCAGACTTGCAAACTTTTTCCCTACTGCTTAGTTGTAAGCATTCTTGCACCGTTAGTCCAGCCTGTATCAGAATTTTAAGCTAGGTTCAGGGTGTTTCTTACTGAAAGACATTGTATGCCCATACACCTTTCACCAGTGGACCCAATACTTTCCATCACTGCTTGTCCTCTGCTGATAATCATCAAGGAGAGCTTTGTGCACATCCAGGCTGCTTCACGTGTATATCATGTGATATTATCTATGCAAAAAAAATCATACAAATTTAACTAATGGAGACATAGATCCTGAAATAAGTCTGCCCACTTTGCTGCAAATGGGCCAAATTAGCTTAGTGCTTTCAGGCGTTACTCATCCGAGAGCTGAACAGCATTTTTACTAAAGGAATGTATTACTCAGCATCACTGATAAAAGCCTATGCTAGATCTATGAAGAGTAATAATTGTGTCTGTCAAAAACAATTAAATGAATTTACCTGGGAGCACTGCAAATTTTTTATCCTTTACTCACCCCCGCAAAGTTACTCCCATGACCTGGTCTGGTATGACCAGTAGCTTAGGTGAAAAGAAAATGTCACTGAATTCTAACTGATCCTCACCATATCTCTTTGAGTTCCGTGTTGTGAGTAAGTGCCTCAGCGAGGTGTCTAATTCCATCCACAGTGAACTGGTTGCTGATTAACCTGCAGACAAATATACACAGCAGGTGACTTTTTTAACAATCAATGGAAGACCAAGATATTCAGCAGCATCACAGATCTGGCCAATGCAAACATCTAGTGAGTAAATTTAGTGTGAGTGTGGTCATGCATGTGTGTTTTCCGTACCAGAGGTGGCTTAAACCAGTGTTTGCTTGGATCAGTTCTGCAAAGTGTGGAGCTGCAACGTCAGTCAACTCATTCTGCACCAACCTACAACAGCACAGACAGATACTGCGCTATAAAGTGTCATTCTGCACAGCACAAATTGTTTTTCTATCATAAATCAGATACATCCCTATGTTAATCTACACAGGAAGCATTAATGACAACCTTTTACCTGTGTTTTAAACCCATCAAGACAAAAGACATTCCATTTACACTGCTGGTATTGCAGCTAATAGGTCTGAAAACTGATGTCTATTGGTATTTAATACAAATAATCACAGATAATGAATGCAATTAAATTCACCTTGATTTGGCAGAAAAAAAACTGATGTGATTTCCACGTTTCATTATTGGATGTTATCAGAAATACAAGCTCTTTCTGAGTATCATGTTTAAATGTATTAAAGTTTAAGAGCTTTAATGTGCACCTGTCACGTTAGATACAAGCAGCTGAACTGCGAAAGCATTGAGGGGATAAAAAAATTAAAAACAACTATCAGCATTCCTCTCTTGTCTTGTTTGCAGTAATAGTACCATTTACCAGTTGGTTTTTTTCGTCATTGTGCAACCTGTTCCTGATATAATTAGGCGGCATGCAATCGATCTATTTTAGGAAGAGCGCACACAAAGCATGATGTCAATTATCTGTCAGTTAACATAAAGACAGCCGGGCCGTGTCTAACTTGTTTTGTAGTACACCCTTCTGCTGCTCTGTTAATGTACTGCTAAAGCTACATCTTATGGGTAGAATATGGACACCAACATGGTACGCACTCTGGAGGGAAAAGTGCTTGCCTGGCAAAGCAGTTTTGTTTTTTTAAAGACGATAACAAATCTAATAAATTCCATATGATAGTAAAATTTGCCAATATGACCCATTGGCAGCATTGAGTTTAGTACCCTCACAACATTTCTGATGTAGACACAGCTTTAGCTTAAACTTTCTACGTCACTGTGCTTACCAGAATATCCGGAGGACCTTGTTTTCTTTCAGTGCTTCTGCCAGACACTTCCCGCCATTCGATGTGATACCATTGGCTGACAAACTAGAATACAGACAAAAAAGGAGTGATTGGAGTCAATAAGTTTGAATCAGCTTTTTATTAACTATTTTTTACACATTGCCTTGTCTTGCTACCTGAGGTTGGTAAGGCTTGGGTGGTTCCTCAAAGCCTGAGCAAATTCTTCGGCTCCCTTATCACCGATACTGTTCCCCCACATCCTGGAAGCAAAAATGTCAAAGCTCCCAGATGAGAGACTGATATTCTATTTTAAGTCTTAAACATCCTTCTTCAAATCATCAGCATTTATTTCCTAGATGTTTTCAGCTGGGCTGGATGACCTGACAAGACAGCTGAAACATCCTGGTGATGTTCTGTTCTTTGGATTTTATTGTTGCAGTGTGTATCAGTATTTCATTATATTCTGGTGCTTAAAGAATGAGGATAAAGCAATTTTTCACTACCAGAAACTTGTCTAGCAACAAAAGCTGTACTTTACTATTTATTGCTCATAATCTGCAGCTGTCCTGTGTTATTTTCTTTCACACCTCACCACTTCCACATGATCAACTACTAATTAGAAATATCCGAGATTCATTCGAACTGCATCAGCAAAGACACCTTACAGCAATGAAGTCTTACCCCACATCAAATATTGAAGTGCTCTTCTGGATTGCATTAGCCAGATACCTCCCACCAACACTAGTGATCTTGTTATTGCCAATCCTACAGAAAGAGTAATGAATGCATCAATTTAAGAGACATAAAGCCACAGCATATTTCAATTATTTATTCTTGACACAAGTCTGAAACATACTTGACAATTCGCAGCTTTGGGCATTCCTCAATTATCTGAGCAACCAGCTTGGCTCCAGCATCTGTGATGTGATTGTTGTAAAGCCTGAGGACAGGTACATAAATCATATGAATTCATCAGACAATTACTTTCCTAAACAATCAGTTGCTCACTTAGTTCAATAAATGCTTTAAAATAGTGCAGGAGACAATGTCCCACAGTCCAAGGTAAGATCTTCTGATGCCTTCTTGTTTGATTAATGGTCTAAAACCAGTAACAGTAAGTAGTAGTAACCAAACAGTACTTAGTATATTGCAATGGAGAAGAAAAACCAGGGAGGAGACCATTTTTGCTTAAAAATGTGTTTAAGAAACATAACTGTCATTGTTTATTTTTGGGTGCAAATTGATTTTCTGTCAATTGACTCATTGATAAATTGACTAGTCATTTCTGTAGTAAAACTTATTTGCTAGTTTATTGCTTTGCCCTTCTTGGAATCTAAAACAGAATACTCCTCCATTGGCATACAAGGCTACAGTCTGGTCTTTGCATCTGACAGCAGTGAAATTAGTTTGGCCCTGCTTGTTAATATACATGCACATTAAAGCCGAGCCAACTGGCCTAAGCAAAATCACTCCTCTGTCATTAACATTTTGCTGGTGTCTTGGAAATGCTCTGGCCCAGTTTTCTGGCAAAAATGATTTGGCCTTGTCTAAGTCTTTACTACTGACCATTTCACCCATATCCAACATGTTGACTCGAAGAACTGACTGTTCACATCTAATATATCCCATACCTTGACACACACTGTTAACAGTACTAAGGGCAGGTTACTCAGTTTTGGCAAAACTGATATTGGACAATGTTTACTCACCCCAAAGTTTTCACAACTTTGTGTTTGCGCAGCTCCTCTGCAAGGATCTCAATGCTGCTGTCTGACAGGTGATTGACACACAATCTAAAGGCCAGAAGTTTGATTTGTGCATCATTTAATCAATCGGATCATCTATTAGTGGGAATTAAAAGGTAGTTATGAACATGTCTGTACTTCTTACCTCACTACTGTCATCTTGCAAAAGGACGGCTTGAGTTGCATCACTCCATAGTCACTGATGTTGTTGTTGTCCATGTCGACCCCCAGGAGTTTCTTACGATGCTGTAGTACAAAGTTCAGGGCAGTGCAGTCACCTGAGTACACGTTACAGTAACCCAGCTTGATAAATTCAGCTGTGATGCCTTTCGCTGTCATCTGAGCAATGTCTTTGCTCCCTGTCTCAAAGATGCACCTCAGCATCCAAAGGAAGTTGCCCAAAACATGAACTGCTTTGCCATCACTAGCACTGTGGTGGGGTAAACCATGCAGGTGGGACTTGACACTGGTAGACAGGTAAGACTTCAGCAAGGCCTGTTTTTTCCTTAATAAAATAGGAGATAACAGATGTCCCATCAGGCCTGTGTTAGTCTTGGACAGCAGCCCGCACAGAAACAAATTAGTGAACTGAAGGTGCTCGTTAGGTGCAAACGGCTTCTTTTCACTGGGCTTTGAGGAGCTACCGATACAGAAATCAACAGGCAGACAGAACGGTTGCCTTTTCCTGCTGCACTCCATGAAGAACTTAAGGATAGAGCTGGCAGCAGCTTGCTCATCCAACACAAGAGCAAATGCTGCCAAGAAAGACTGGAGGGTGATGTGGAGGAATTCAAACGTAGCAGGGCTTCCATTGCCATCAATCTCATGAACAGGTCTAAGAAACCCCAGGGGCAGGTCCTCTTCTGTCAGACCACAAGCACTGATCTCCTCTTGGTTGCAAATGAAGCTACCTCTCTCCATACTCTGAAGTGCTAGCTTGGCAAATGCAGCAAGGGGCCTGAGCCCTGCTGTGAATGTCTCTGAGGTGCAGCGAGTGCTTTTCTTCAGCAAAGACGGTGCAGGTGAGGCTAAGCGACTGAGGAACACCTCAGACAGCAGGAGAAAGATATTAGTGAGTGTGATGCAGGTATCAGGCAGATGAAAATTATCGTGCATTGTATGTAGGTGCCTAAAGCTCTTGAATACAATCCAGCAGAACAGCGGTGTGGAGCACAGGCCACAGAGGTAGGGACTAGCATTCAGCTGAACTGACACCAGGTCTCTGTGCTCCTGCTCCTTAAAGTGCAGATCTATGTAAATCTTTAGGTGAGCTGGGGAGAACCCACGCAGCATGACCTTCTTTCGGATCACTGTACTTTGGATCTCAATCCCTGTTCGGGCTGTCAGCACCTTCTTTGAGCCCTTGAGTAGTTTTCCACAGAGCAAGCTGATGAGCAACTGGAGGGGGTTAGCCTTGTCCTCTGGTGACACCACCTCAGGAACATTCATCAGGTCGACATGCTCCTGAATCTCATCATAGCCATCAAAGGTAAATACAACCTTTTCAGGGAAGCGCAGGATGTAATCAAAGATTTCATTGTCTGGATCATGATCTGGGTAGCAGTTGTGCTTGAATAAAAGATCTCTAAGGGAGATCTGGTCTGTATCCTTGAAGATGCTGAACATCCTACAACGAAACTTGAAGAAAAAGATTGTATCTGTGTGCAGCTCCTTCTTGGACCAGAGGTTCTGAAGCTTCTGCAGAAGGATGGATTTTCCCACACCAGCATCCCCCATTACATAGATGATTTCACCTTGGGAATTGAAAACTGAGTTGTCTCCCAGGAGCTGGTCCAGGCTCTCTAAGAAACCCAGACTTTCATTGCAGTTGTTCAACACTTCCATCACAGTGTCAGTGTAGAGGTCTTCCAGCCGGGTCTCCTCTTTCTGGCCATACGACATGATGAAGCTGGTGTCCCGGTTCATTTCATGTCTCAGCTTCTCACAGTACCTGCTGACTGAGAGGACATAGATGGTGAATTAGCTGCTGTTTTCTGTCTATGACCAGACTTATTTCATTTATTCCAAATGTGAATATCTGTGTGAAATCTCTCATGTAAGTCAAGTTGAAGTTAACTCCTAAATGCTGAAATACTGTATTTCAACACATAGAATAATCTTTGAGGATTATAACCTCATCCAGGACCCACCAGACTTCTTGTGTGGCCAGAAAATTTGCTTGTTGACACACAGTTGCACCAAGTGTTGAGCAGACCTCACCAGCTTTAGCATCCCAGAGACTAGAAATTTAGAAGTTTCAAATTTACGATTCAAATTTTTGGTTTGCTACAGAAGCATGTAGTGTGCCTTTTTTTCTCGATCTACAAATTTAAAACATGATGAACTCAATGTTTACTTCACAATTATTCAGACTGGGCACAAACATGCCAGGTGAGAGGATTAGAAAGAGGAAATGACACAAAGGTGTGGAGCAGAGTATGGTGAGAATACAAGGGAGCATTCACAACATGCTGAGACCACGGCTCAGTCGTTTCACAAATGACCACAGCTGACCCAAAAAAATGTATCTGATGAAACGAGTGAACATTTTTGGGAGTTCATTAACTTGTCCCATCGTGTGGAACTTCCAAATGTCAAAACGTGAGATGATTCAAAGAGTTTTGGACATAAGATGAAGCTTCTTGTTTGTAATGTAATGTGAGACATTTTGCTCTTGTTTAAATTTGACAAATACCAGCAAATTAGTATTCTGGTGTCTGCCTGCTTGATGACGCATTTTGATATTGAATATTGTGTGTTTGGTGTAATAAATAAACATGTAGATTGGGTTTGAAATTTATACTATAACTTACTAATATGGAATGTCATTGTGCAGACTAAAGTTGCTTGATGATTTTTTTAAATAGTAAAATGAAAATTTTTAATTATTCTGTAAAAATGCATTCATAAATGACAGTGTGATACATCTGCAGTCCACTAGTAAAAAGTATATCTACTATCCTATCTCATTTTCAGGTACTTGAATTCAAAAGTACTCAGAAGTAAACACTGTACTTTTTATTGCACCACATTTACCTGACAGCTATTATTACTAGTTACTACCCACCACAATATGTTAAATATTTTTTAAAAACTTCACTCCCACCAGTTTCAACATTGAAATGCTACGTGTACAAAGAGTAATGTGGTAGTAAACATAATGCAATAGAAAGTATTTTGCATAATGAGGGCTTGACTTCTCCTTGGAGAGAAAAATTTAAGAAAAACTTAGTGACACAAACATCCCTACATTAAATTCATTAAGTAGATAAAAAGACATTCATAGAGCAGTACAGTTTCCTGTAATACTTACTAGGATCAGTGTTAACCACTTTCATCACCGTAACGTCTTTGCTTGGTTGGTAATTGATCTCTTTCAGCCATGGCTGGAGGTGTATGTATGCATCGTGGACATTATATATGATGAAAAGGAAGTATTCACAGGCCTCCTCCCCCTTGCATTGCACTAGCTCCAAGATTTTGCGCACCTAGAAAATAATGAGAGGAAATAAAGTTACTGAAAATTGTATAAACAGTATATTTTTTATACTATTGGTTTTATTTCCTTAATGAAAATTGTCTCTTTTTTAAAAAAAAAAAAAAAAAAAAAGAAATGTCCTGGTCAGGTTTTCCTACCTGATCTGTCTTAGTGACAGTTCTCTGAACAATCTCAACATCCTCTTCACAGAGGAAGCCACATGCCAACAGGTTGTCGAGGATGCACTGAATGCTCCTCAGCCTGGACACCAGCAGCTCTCTGTGGTAGGTGAGAAGGCTAAGGCACGACACTTTGGCTTCTTCCATCTGACCCATATTTATCACACAACAGTCACATCTGTGGGACAACAGAAGACCAGACAAGAACGCCATATAGTGAGTCATTTAAGCATGACATGATTTTGCCTAAGGCTCCACAATTCCAGTTTAGATGTGTTCAAATGCTGTTTATGAGTTAGTCACAAGACTGGTTAATGAACTGAGCAAAGCCAGCAAGCCCTCCAAGGGAACAAAGGCCACAGCTTACTACACATCATCTGGGTCTACATAACCAATTGCACATTTGTTAGACAGACATTTGTACTGTTAAACTACTATATTAGCTGTAGCAGATCCTCTATATTTTTACCCAGTCTTGGAAATTCACCTTTGTGTGAAAGTAAAAACTTCCTCCCTTGGTTTGTTTCTGTATGAACACACCTCACTAACAAACACTGCCACGCCATACAGCTAACGGACGGTTGGAAGACTCAGACAGGGTTCCATCACAGAGTACTGAAGAGCTACAAGTAGCATTTGCTGTTGATGCTGTAAGACTGGCCACAATGACACTTCTGATAACCCATCATCTTCAGTCATTACACTCCTGTAACTGATGTTCTAACTTACTAATTATTTGACCCGATGTTAATTGCAGAAATATACTCACTTTTAGATGTTTGACTGTGACACCAGATTTTGAGTGACAGCTGTCCAAAAGTTGTGTAGTGGCTTATCATTTTTATAAACTACAAATATCCTGAGCTGGTTTAGTTGTAAAGTCATTACCAGTATTTGTAGAGAGCTTTTCCTCTGTTGTGTTACAGCTTTGTCTCTAATCTTTTAAAGTTTCTGTTCTGTTAACCGACTGTCACCTGAGAGAAGAAGAACCGGTTTTCACGATAGTAAATCATAACTCCGAAATTTGTTCCAAAGACCTTTTACCTCTTAAAGCTGACAATCCCCAAGTTTAGCCCGAGACTTGGACTGAATTAAAATGTCCACTTTTAGAAATAACTACTGCTCTGTTGTGTCATTAGCATCGGCTACATCCGCTGTGTTTGTTTTTTAAGTCACGCAGGTCACATAAAATCTAACAATAGTTTATAACAATGTACAATACTTTATAACGTTAACTCCACTATAAAACCACAGACAAGTCCTACCGTAGTACTGCTTCCACGCCAAAATGCTGTAAACAGTTTACTAGTGACGGGTACCGCTGTGTGGAACCACACCTCAGCCTCCTGCTGCTGCAGCTGGAGGAAGTGAAAGTGCTGTTCTGTATGTGCGTCATTTCTCCACCAGCTTTCACAACACACAGCTGCATTCAGGGTCCACACAAGCGTGGGATTTCTTGGGATTCCTTGCGTATTCTCCACAAAAATACACAAATACATACATAAACTACTTATCAAATTTATTAAACCACCCGTCATAAAAACAAGAAAACACTAGAAGTTGTGTTGATATTTATTAGGCAAATAACAAACTGGAACAACTAAATAGTCCTTATTAACAAATATTATCCAAAAATCTTAATATTTTGTTTGACCTCCTTTGATCCTGATGACAGCTTGCATTCTTGCTATCAGTGTTTTTATGAACTTTTCAACAATCACTTTTGGGTCATTCCAGAACTGGAGGACATTTCGGCTTCAAAACTTTTGAAAAATAAATCTTCTCTTTTACAATTTTCTGCTCCATATTCATCAATAATATGTCAAATACTGTCAAAGGCTTGGCTGGCTCAGCTTACACATCAATGGTAGCATGTTTATTCCATGTTTTCTGTGTTGTTTGCTAACCCTACTCTAATCACAGTAACAGGGTTGCTAATCCATGCTAATGTGATCTTTTTCTCAGCAGTAGAAGCTAGATATTTAGCTAGCTGTTACTGCTGACCAAGAGGACAAACTGACTGATGGAAAACAGTCAAGAAAAAAGCAAAAAAAGAATCTTATCCTGATAATATGCATAACAGGGTTGCATGAGGTACAATGAGACATTCAGTCAAGGCTGAGAATGTGATGAAAATATGAAAACTAGAAGAGAGGACATAGCTTTGCTCTGCCCATTCTTTAGGAAAACTGTTTGATGATGTTAATTCCAGCGTTTCATGTGATTCACTGTTTTCCTCTTCTTCTATCAGCTAAGCTAAAAGCTTATGCTAACAGGGTTGTTGTGGGACACACATTCCATTCATGATAATTATTATTTAAAATATTATGTTGATTTTAAATAATGTTCCCACAATTACAAGAGACATCAATGAAAAAAAAAAACAAAAAAAAGGAGATTTCAATTTCATTTTAACTGTTTTATTTGATATTCAGTTTAGTCATCAGGAGGGCGAGACAAGAGAAAAATGACATTTAAGGGGAACTCCAGACTTACTTGGTATTTTTAAAAATATTTTCAAATATTCTTCTCACCTAGTTTTTTTTTTTTTTTTTTTTTTTTTGATTTGGTCTCAGAAAAAGTAAATTTACACAACAACTGCATGTTTTAGTATTTTCCATCCAGAGTACCTTCTTCCAGTCATCTACATTCCAGTGTTTGTGCTCCCTGGCTAGCGTTAGGTGTTTCTGGATGTTTGCAGGACTCGATAATGGCTTCTCAGCAGCTATTCTTCCCTTTAAGCCTTGTTCCTTGAGTCGTCTTTGGTGCATTTTCCAAGTAACAGTCTCTGCAGTCAAGTCCAAGACAGACTTGACCACACTGTGACAACATTTTATGTCTTGCCCTATTTGTCTCAAAGACCATCCAGCATCATGAAGTGTTTTAATTCAGATTCTGTCTTTCTCAGTGAGTTCCCTACATTTCACCATTTTAAACAGGAGTGAGGAATTTCAAACTGAATTCACGTTTTTATACCCAAATTTGAGGCAGGAGACTGGAATTCTCTGAGAAATCAGAAATTAATCAAGAACAACATACAACCACTAAAACAAAATTTTCTGTTCAGGAATGCAAACAAATAACTGTAATTTGCATCTCAATCAAAAAATAAAAATGTGCTTTACCATTTTTTCCTGCTTTTTGTAAAACAGTAAATTAGAAAATTCCCGGATAACAACAATAATTCTATTTTAACATTAAAGATATAACTTTGATTAAAGAGCTTGCTCATACTGGTGGATTAACCATTACAGAAATGTTAAAAAAAAAAAAAAAAAGATAATCAGCAATGCTGTTAATTTAGGGTGGCAAACACCTTACACTGGGTGGTGGTGTAACAAAATTGTTAAGCACTGAATATACATATATAGATACATACCAAATAAAAATCAGTGATGGCCCTTTGAGTTTTTTTCCTTTGTTTTGTCAAAACCATGAATATCTCTACAATACATAGGTCCAACAGGTATCATAAAAAACATAGAAATTAGTTACTAATTAATGACACAATTAACATATGGACACAGAAATAAAGAAAGATGTTAATAAATAGAAAAAAATATTGAAATATCTAGATGAATTTAGACATTAATTGATTTAATTTATTAACCCCTTTTTATGTTACCAAAAAGTATAAATTTTTTATTCATTTGTGTTCAATTACTTATTTCTGCATTTATTTATAGGTTCCTGAGTCTTTTTTCCATCTTCTACATCTATTGTTGTCTTTTCTGACAGTCAGCATAATATGCTCTTTTTGCTTACATGTATAGAATAGAATAGAATAGAATAGAATAGAATAGAATAGAATAGAATAGAATAGAATAGAATAGAATAGAATAGAATAGAATAGAATAGAATAGAACAGAATAGAATAGAATAGAATAGAAAGTCTTTATTGTCATTATACAAGTACAACGAAATTTAAAGAGCCACTCACTGAGTGCACCAACAATATATGCTATAAAACATTCTAAAACTCTGTAGAAAACCATAAAACACTATAAAAACACAGTTGTAGTAACAACACTATATATCATGAGTGGCTGTTGAATATTGTACTGAAGTGATTATTATTGCCCCTGTATGAGGTAGTTATATTCACAGAAAGTGACAACAGTGCAGGGTATTTCAGTGCAGGTTTAAGTTCAGTATAGTGCCAGCTTTGAGGAAGAAGTTGTTTCTGAGTGTGTTTGTTCTGGACCGTATGGACCTGTGGTGCCTGTCAGGGTGCAACAGGTCAAAGAGGTGGAAACCGGGGTGAGTGGTGTCCTTTATGATATTTGTGGCCCTGCTGAGACAACAGGAGTTGTGGATGTTCAGTTGGGAGAGCAGAGGGCAGGCGATGATCTTGTGTGCCATGTTGACCACCTTCTGCAACCTCTTCCTTTCAGCCTTAGTGCATTGGAGTATCAGACCGTGACAGTGCAAGTCAGCAGGCTCTCTACTGAGGAGCAAAGAACGTCACTAACAGCCGTATGTTCAAGTGTTCCTGAGCACCCTCAGGAAGTGTAGCTGCTGCTGGGCCTTCTGAACCTACGCTGCAGTGTTCTCAGACTAGGATAGGTCTGCAGAGATGTGGACGCCAAGGAACTTAAAAATTTGGACCCTCGCTACACATTCACCGTTGATGTATAAGGGTGCAGGATCAGC
The DNA here is from genome assembly GCF_022539595.1 of Amphiprion ocellaris. Lineage (NCBI taxonomy): Eukaryota > Metazoa > Chordata > Actinopteri > Pomacentridae > Amphiprion > Amphiprion ocellaris. Next base: position 37,711,600 of record NC_072774.1, read on the forward strand.
ACTATTCCTCCTAAAGTCCGAGATGATTTCCTTGGTTTTTGCAATGTTCCTTTCAAGGTTGTTTGCTGAACACCACTCACCAAGTTTCAGGACCTCATCTCTGTAGGCTGTCTCACTTCCCCCTGAAATCAGCCCCACCACCATTGTCATCTGTGAATTTGACAATGATGTTTTTTGGGTGGGTGGGACTGCTGTTGACTGTGTAGAGAGTATAGTTGTGGGCTCAGTATGCAACCCTGAGGAGAACCGGTGCTGAGAGAGCGGATGGAGGAGATGTGGTGGCCAAGTTTCATATGCTGGGGTCGTTTGATCAAAAAGTTCTTTATCCAGGCACAGATGGGTGGTGGGAGGCCCAAGTTAGTTAGCTTAGTGACCAGAATGTCCTGGATTATTGTATTAAAAGCTGAACGGAAGTCAACAAAGAGCATCCTAGCAAATTTCCCCTGGTGTTCCAGGTAGCTCAGCAGCGAATGAAGAGCTATGGCTGTGGTGTCCTCGGCCGATCAGTTTGCCCAGTGCTGTGCAGTGGGGTGGTAATAATGTAATGTGCATAGTGAAGTTATTTTTTGAAATAATTTAGTGTCTGCAAACATATTTATGAAGGTCTGAAGGCTTGAGGGGTTTTTAAGTGGTGGAGTATCCAGATTCAGAAAGTATTACCACTGCAATATAAAAAAATACCCCATTACAGGTGAAATCTGTCCATTAAAAAAATCAGAAAAATGATCTCACATACTATATGTCTTCTTGTAGAATATGTCACCTCTGAGTGCAGAACTATACTATCACTGTTGTGTTAATGTGGATGTGTAATGTGTTTTTAACAGGCTGCATATCCACGTAGCGGCATTTTTTAAATGTGTATATTTGCTCAGTGTTTGTATGTTTGAAATTCTGCTACTTTATTTTGATTAGTGGACGTCATCGACTGGAAGGATCCACATATCGTGGTGGGTTGAAAAAATCGACTGTGTCAAGTTTTGGTTGCGGTCGTGCAATTAAAAATCTACTTCAACACAATGATTAAAACTCATATATATTAAGGATAAAGCTGAGAAGGGGAGATTTAGTTTATTTTTAGACCAAAAAAATGGTCGCGCCCGACCGGTGACGAAAGGTATGCGACTCGGCCAATGTGCGTCATCAACCTGCGTCTACTACAGTATGAGAAACACATGAAGTGTTGGTGTTTGTAGTTCAGTAAAAGCAGAGTGCTTTAGTACTTAATGAAACTAAACAAATTAAGAATTTGGACGGCGCTATTTGATATCCAGTGTTATTTTTCTCTCCTGCGGGAGAGATCTTTATCGGGCGGTTTCGTGTTGAGATGTCCCTGTTTCTGGTCAACAGGTAGGTCTGTTCTGGGTGCTAGCTTCTAACTGCTTTCTTCTTCAGTCGGACAACGATTCAAAAACATGTTTTTAGATATTGAGAGCGTTTAACTAAATCATACTGACGATAAGATTTTTTTTAAAAATTCAAATCAATGCTGAAAAAATATAATAGCTACAGTTTTACTGTGTTTTCTCTTATTGTGCTACTTCTTTTTTTTTTTTAAAGTTTGTTAACTTTACTCATTGTCATTGTCCTTCTTCCACCAGATTTTCTCACAACTTCACTTATCCCTGTCACTTTTTGAGATCTGAATATGTCAACTGCGATAGACAAGTTCTAATCAGGAAAAGACCCATGGTGGCTACAAACCTGAATTTTTATCAGATATATTCAGAAACTGAATGACTGTTATTTCTAAAGCAGTCGCAGTATTGTAGCACAACTAATGGTAACATATTTAAGCATGTAAGCTCACAGTAAATTTAAATTGTTAGTAGGTTTCAAAAGGATGATGCAGAGGTCAAATTATATATTTTTCTGATTATTTTGGCATTGTTACATAAACATAAACAAAATGTCAAAGGACAGTGTGTTGTCATGTCAATTAATCTAATCTGGACCTTTGGATGATAAGGTTGCACTTTATTAAACTGACCGAAAGCTGCTGTGCTGCAATTGTAAAGTGGTGGATAGAGGAATCTGTAATGTGTGTTATGATTATTTTTTCGGTGCTCGCAGGTATCTAGGAGAGGAAGAAGATGGGAGAACTTCGAAGGAGTCTCGGTCTCAGGTGTTACTGGCTAAACTGCAGCAGAAAGCAAAAGAGAGGCAGAAGCAGAGTCTGATAGAACAGACAGAAGCACAGGATGTTAAAAAGAAAAGAAAAACTGGCCAAGACAGCGTTCAAGAGCCTCAACGCCACAAAAAGAGGAAATCAGATGTTGTAGCTTTGCACAGTTCAGACTCTGATAACCACGATGAGCCTGTTGAAGAGAAAAAGAAGAAAACGAAAGGTGCAAATGAGAAACAAAAGAAGAAGAAAGATAAATCAGGTTTGTTCTTGTACTTGTACTTACACACGTTTTATGTGACATTTCACATTATGAGTGATGACTTACTGTTATATTATACCTTGTAGCTTTTTATGGCACAAGGTGCAATATTCTGAAGTTAGCACAGGTCATTGGTACATGCAATGCAGTACATTCAGAAACTTTTCAGACCCATTCAAGTTTTCCACATTTTATTTTGTTTCTGACTCATATAAAAATGGATTGATTCATGAGGTTTTTTGTTTTATTAATCTTTCATTTATAGTTGTTACTAATGTTGTTTCTGGTAAAAATTACAGAGTGTACTGTAGTTTTCTAACTGTTAAATGTTCCACTCACTACATATGTTAGTCAAAATTCATAAAAGCTGAGCTGTTGGGCTGGTTTCCATCTCATATTTCCACCTTAGTAAATTTTCATGTAAACATCACATAAATATGGTTAATATCCTAACACGAAGAAGACACATCCACCAGTAACTGTATGAATATAAATGACTTAATTCAGTCATCTGCATTAAAATTTAGGACACTAAACACACACCTCTCTTCCCAAAAAAGTCGTACATTTCGTTTTTATTTTACAGTTAACTTACAAATATAAGAATTTTGAAGCGGTTTTAATTTTACATTACGTAGTTCCCACAATTCTTGTCCACAAGTGTTGTAAATTAGAGGTTGCTGTAAGAGTTTACACACATGATTTGCTCAGTTGTAATGGAAGGGTGTTGAAAGATACTTTAATTATAAAACAACAGTAATGCCAGTAAATTAATAATTCATTTATTTTTGCCAATGATTTTGAGGCCTGTATTTGTGTACTACAGACATTTGTTTACAAGGAAAACCTGTTTCTCATTAATCAAAACAAACTGTGGACACCATATTCCACATACCAGAAGGAGTTTAATAACCTGAACTGACCAAGATCCTTCCTTGTCCAAGTGTTGTTTATTCTGTGTTTATGTTGAAAATATTATCAGAGAGTTTTAAAGATGTGAAATTTTAACTGTCTTCATTAATACTTCATACATCTGGCCATACGGGGCAGTTGTGTGCTGAAAACACCTCTTTATATATGCAGATGTGGACAGAAAAGTCAAAGCTACTTTGTATCTTTAATTTGCTCGGTATTGTGATGATCGGGGTCACTGATGTCAATGTAAATCATGGGGATAAAAAGCGAGTAATCCCTGCTCTAGTCATTCCAGATCTTTACAGTTGCAGTTCCCTCTAAAATATATTCCTACCAGTGTTTCTACATTTCAGAATCAGAAAAAAACTTTATTTATCCACGAGGGGCAATTAGATGGGCAAAGAGCGGCACATTATGAAAAAGCTAGAAAAAAAAAACACTAAAAAGGAGATTATGTGCAGTGGCAGGCCTGCTGATAGTAACAGTAAGTATGAGTGTCGCTGCGGAGGTAGTAAATCAGTACTGTCCATATAAGTGTTGGAGATGTAAAACGGCAGTTTATGTACAACAATAAATTTTTAAAAAAGATTAAAAAAACAGCAAATATATCAAAAGCAGCAGTTTTAAAAGCAAAATATACAAAATGGTAATATAGTATAAAAATAAAAACAAGATTGTGTCTGACAGTGACATTGTAATATTGCAAGACAATGCAGAACGCTAGCTATGATGTAGCTTCAATAACAAAATAAGTTTCAAAGGATTTACATTGTATGTCTTGGATTTTAGGCAGTTCAGCTGAAGGTGTTTCAGGCGCTCTTGTGAGCGGAGGAGATGGACCAGAGGACACAGGAGGACAAGAGGAGGCAGAGAAGGACTCTCCAGAACAAAACTCACAGAAGACTTCTGCTCCAACTGGATTCACAGTTCTGGGGGGGTTTGAGAGCAAGCCTGTCCAAAAGGTACAGTGATTACTTGATAACGAGGAAGCAGGAGTCATCAATATCATTACAGTTGTTTTCTTAGTAACGTTAGCTTGTGCATTCTTCTGTTCTCAGGTCCACAGAGTACTACCTCAGTGGCTTGCAGAGCCTGATGTGATTCACAGAGACATTAAGAACAACCTTGTTCCCATCAGTAACATCTCAGGAATTTCAGCTCAGCTTCTGAAAAAACTACAGAATAATGGAATTCTACATTTTTTTCCAGGTAATGACTTGGGCTCTTTTTATTTGTGTAATTATCCTCAGGTTTCTCAGAGACTAAGACCTTACATGAGAATACTTCTGTTCTCGTCTTTTCAAATTCTGAGTTATTTTCAGGTTGTTCTGCACGTGCAGCGTGTTTAATTCCTCCCCACATTTCTTCAGTGTTCATGTCAGGGGCCTCTCTAAAAGCTTCACTTTGCGTTTCTTGAAGCATGGTGGATTTTGAAGAGTACTTTGGATCATTGTCCTTACGTAGAAGCTAGCTTTCAATTCCTTGACTCTCCACACAATTAGTTAATGTCAGTTAAATCAATTTTCCCTCTATCAGTGCAGTATTTTCTGTGTCATTGCATGCCACGTTTTCCCAGAATAGCTTAGTTCCAGTCCTATGCTGAACAGTTAGTGGACTATTCTCATGAAATAATGACGCTGTTTTTCTTTAACCAGACAATGCATCCATGCAGTGAACAGAAGGTATTCACCATGCACCATCATTAAGAATGGAAGGAATATGGCGTAAATCTTGTGTAAATCTCAGTAGAGCAGGCCATCCTCAAAAGCCAAGTGACCGTGCAAGAAAGTGATGAGTGAGTGAGGCCACCATGACACCTATGACTTCTCTGCTGGAGTTGTGAAGGACATTTTGAAAATGCTTTGGTGTCTTTTTGTACCTTTCGATGCTTTCCAGGCATCAGTTATGTGACCTCATGGTTTGAACAGTCAAAGAACTGTCAGCACCTGATTCCAATAGTTGACCAGCTTTACAAGTTCATTAACATCTAGCAAAACAATTTGTAAGTACAAAAGTGCTGACAGTTTTATGTCTCAGTTTAATGACTCAAGATGATGTTGAATAACTCCGCATCATGCAGGGCTCCATGATGCATCGTCTCTCTGAACTCTGGCACAGCATATAGTACATTATTAGCCTTTACAGAGGTGCCATAGGTACAGAAAGAAGTCCACACTTTACATTTACAACAATGTGTCACTTAATAGCAACAAGAAATGTGCATGCAGACAAGTCTTCATTCCATTCCAGTTTCTTCATTCCGCTGTGACTGATTTGCCATTTTAGTTTGTCAAAGTCCTTGTGCAGACTTTCATGGTGTTTTTTGCTGAAAATACTGCATGTGTTGTGTGGGTGTGTGTATGTGAAGGAGGTGAAATAGTAAACGCTGGCAGCATGTTGTGCTTTGAAAAGGCTAGAGAGTCTTTGATGTATTGAGGACAAGCTTGAGTGAAATATTTGTGACAAATTTCTTTGAACTTTTTACAGTGCAAGCGGAGGTCATCCCCGCCATCTTGGAGAGCGCACAGCAGGGCCTGCTGATTGGACGAGGTGGCTACAAGCCCAGAGACATCTGTGTGTCTGCACCAACAGGAAGTGGCAAGACACTTTCATTTGTCATCCCTGTCATACAGGTGAGCTGCCACCATCTCTTTTGGTACCTTTGAGACAACATTGCATACAGAGGGTGTAATAGGCGCTGCTGCATGTGTGAAGAGGGCAGGAAAGTAAGGATGTTGTCTACCATTAGGTGCTGATGGAGCGTGTGGTGTGTGAAGTCCGGGCTTTAGCCGTGTTGCCGACCAAAGAGCTCGCCCAGCAGGTCAAAAACATTCAGAACCATCTGCACAAAGGTTTTATTCTAATCTAATTCTGTAGAGACTGAAAAAGCACAGCTGACACATTCTCCTGTGCAGGTTTACAAAGTGTTCACATCATATGCTGAGGGAACCACTGTCAAAGTGGTGATGCTGGCTGGTCAGAAGTCCTTCGCTGCGGAGCAGGCCTCACTCTCAGAGCACAGGTGAGAACTACAGTTGTGGCATGGCTTCACAAATAATCACTGAGCTTCAGCTGGTTTTTGCCTTCAGTATCACCACTGTATAACATACCCTGTAAAACCCACTGTTGCAAAAATACAACATCAGTTTTAGTATTTAATATTTATTACATTATTTTTGCTCATTTTTCCTATTTCTGGGTTTTCATATATTTTATATATGTGTGTGTGTGTGTGTGTGTGTGTGTGTGTGTGTGTGTGTGTGTGTGTGTGTGTGTGTGTGTGTGTGTGTGTGTGTGTATGTATATATATATATATATACATACACTACCAGTCAAAAGTTTGGACACATCTTCTCATTCAATGGTTTTTATTTAATTATTTTATACATTGTAGATTAATACTGAAGACATCAAAACTATTAAAGAGTACATAAGGAATTATGTTGTAAACAAAAAAGTGTTCATCTTCAGTATTAATCTACAATGTAGAAAATGATACAAATAAATAAAAAGCATTGAAGGAGAAGGTGTGTCCAGACCTTTGATTGGTAGTGCATGTATATTACTTTTGCTCATTTTTTTCTGTATTTGGGTTTTACAGGGTTAAAAGCCTTAGGAAATGATGCACCAGATGACAGTCATTCATATCCTGCACAGAGGGGCTTTAACCTTGCAGTTGTAATTAGATCAGAACTTGGTACAATATTCAGTGAATGACTTTGATTGAGCAGGATAAATAAGACATCTACATATCCACTCTAGTAATGCAAGCATTTTCTCCAGCACGTCAGACTGGAGAAAGACTAATCTGTTGTCTTATTGTAATGATTTTTCTTGCAGAGGGGGCGTGAGACGCAGCCTAGCAGACATCGTTGTGGCCACTCCAGGTCGACTGGTAGATCACATCAACAAGAACTCAGGGTTATGTCTGGAACAGCTCAGGTTTCTTGTGAGTTCTTAGAAGCCTTTAAACTGTCCCAACGTTTCATCAACCACAGATATAGAGCTCTGGAAAATGACCAAGGGACTACTGCAAAATCAGCTGTTTCTCTATTTTTACTATTTACAAGTATGTCAAGGTAAAATTAATAAAATCTCAGATTTGGACTCATCAGACCAAAGCACAGATTTCCTCTGCTCTAATGTCCATTCCTTATGTTTCTTGGCCAAAGCAAATATCTGCTGCTTGTTGCTTTTCCTTAGTAGTGGTTTCTTAGCAGCTATTTGACCATAAAGTCCTGATTGGTCAGTTTCCTCTGAACAGTTGATGTAGAGATGTGTCTGCTACTAGAACTCTGGGTGGCATTTATCTGGGCTCTAATCTGAGCTGCTGTTAACTTGCCATTTCTGAGGCTATTGACTCAGATGAACTTACCCTCAGCAGCAGAGGAGACTCTTGGTCTTCCTTTCCTGGGGTGGTCTTCATGGGAGCCAGTTTGGTCATAGTGCTTGATGGTTTTTGTGACTGCATTTGGGGATACATTCAAAGTTATTGAAATTTTCTGGACTGACTGATCTTCAGTTCTTAAAGTAATGATGGACTGTTGTTTCTCTTTACTTAGCTGATTGGTTCTTGCCATAATATGGATTCTAACAGTTGTCAAATAGGGCTGTCAGATGTGTACCAACCTGACTTCTGCACAACACAACTGATGGTCCCAATCTCATTAAGAAGGCAAGAAGTTCCACAAAGTAACCATGACAAGGCACACCTGTGGAGTTTCAATTTCAGTTCAATTCAGTTTTATTTATATAGCGCCAATTACAGTCAATTTGTCTCAAGACACTTTACAGAACCCATATGCCTGACCCCCAGAGCAGCCATAAGAGGCTACAGTGGCAAGAAAACCTCCCTTTTAACGGGAAGAAACCTCGCGCAGAACCCAGCTCTTTATGTGAGGGAACCATCTGCTGCTGGCCGGCTGGTTGAGAGGGACAGAAGAGGTAGAGAGGTAGAGATAGAGGGATGGGGAGATGGTGGGGGAGTGGGAGGGATGGGACAAGAGGAAGGTGGGGAACAAGGAACATTTAGCACACAATTGGATACACTGAAGTGAAAACCATTTCAGGTTCTACCTCATGAAGCTCATTGAGAGAATGCGAAGAGTGTGCAAAGCAGTAGTCAAAGCAAAGGGTGATTGTTTTGAAGAATCTAAAATGTAAAACATGTTTTGACTTATTTCACACATTTTTGTTTACTATATAATTCCATCTGTGTTAATTCATCATTTTGAGGCCTTCAGTGAGAATCTACAATGTAAATAGCCATGAAAATAGAGAAAGAACATTAGGTGAGAAGCTGTGTCCAAACTTTTGACTGCTAATGTACATAGCCAAAGGAAGGACAAAGTGGAGTGGAATGACCAGTGGCTTTTACCCGCAACCATACACTGTGACCTGGTTGTGTGGCATGAGAAGCGATTTACGGGATGCAAGTCGCTTCTGAGATTTCAGAAACATTGAAAAGTAGGAGGAGACAAACCTTTCTGCCTGGAGAGCCTTGCACAGACTTTGATTGATGCAACCTTCACTAGAACAAATAGCAGCTTTGCTAAAGCATCCCCAGATCATCAAAGGTTTTCATAGTGGGTGTGACACACAGTGGCTTGTAGGACTGTCCAGATGTCAGTCTAACCTTAGGATGACCTGCTCTGGAAAAAATGCCCCTCTCAAAACAAGAAAAAAAAACCTTATTGCAAGGAACTTATACCTTGAAATAAGTGGAAAAATCTGCCAATAGAACAAGTGAGAAATGGCTTGGTAAGATTTCTTGAAATAAGATGTGATATTTAGAATATTGAGAACTCAAAATTAGCAGGGAAAACTTATTTTAAGCTATATTTTACCAGGATTGTCAAGCTTAGGTGTCTTAAAATAAGTCAGATATGCTTTAAAAAAAAAAAAAAAAAAAAAAAGCAGTTTTTCACTCAAAAATAGATTTTCACTTTCATGTAACGTCCTAATTTGAGATGTATTAACTCTCCTGTTGTCTTCATTTATGGGTACCAAAAAATATTGTTTCCTTGTCTGAAAAAATCCCCAAAATCTGCAAAAAAATCCCCCAAATTTCTGAAAATTTGCAAAACCTTCAGTAAGAAAACTCCAACAAATCCCTAAAAGTTTCCCTTAAAAGTTTTATTTAAAAAAAATCCCCCAAATTTGACAAGAAAATTCTTGTAAATCTTTTCAAAAAATGAATAAAAATCTTCCAAAAAAAAATCCTAAGAATATCTAAAATGATTCCATATATATCAGTAAAACTTCTAATATTTTCTTTAAGAACATTCATATAAAAATCAACTAAAATCCAGTGAAATTCACTGGATTTTGGTTGATTTTTATGTGAATGTACTTCAGAAACTTTTTTAACATTTCTTTTTTTCGACCAAAAAATGTTCAGATTTCCCAAAAATGTTGAAAATGTTGACATCAGAAGTTTCACTGTGAAAAAATGTTTTTTTTCCCCACATTTTCAAACTTTAAAACAGGTCGATTTTGACCCGCAGGACGACACGAGGGTTAAATTTATTTTGAGTTTTCTTGTAAAATTCAACTCAAAACAAGATAAGACAAGTCCCTCCATCTGCTGAAATGTCTCTTAACTGATGTGTGTCTTAACTGAATTTTCTTAAATCGAGTGGGATGAGACATTTTGACTAAAAATAAGACAATAGACTTGGTAAGATTTCAAGTTTTTGCAGTGTGGTGCTGGGTTAAAAGCTGAAAACCGGATTCATCAGAGAAGATAATGTAGATCACACCAGTCTTCTTCTTCTTTTGCAAAACTCAGTCTGTTTTTCTCTGCTTGTCATTGATGAAGGCCTTTTTCCAGCTTGTATGAGTCCAGCTCTGCCACCAGTAACCTGTGTGGATCTGCTCTTACCTGCACATCACCTCAGCTGCTGTTGGCCATTCTTTCAAGAGGTCACTTGTAATCTCACAGTGGTGGAGTGAAATCCTAATCATCTCAGTCAGCTGTTTTTACCCTCTTGTGGTTCTGTAGTGTTGTTGTCACCAGTGTCTGCTGTTTTGCCTTGTTCTGAAGAACTACTCTCAAATTTTCCAGGAATTTTCAAGGATGTAAGCAACCTGTCATTCACTGTCACTCTTACAGTAAAGCCACAAGTCAAGCCTTCATTTTCTCACTCCAAACATGTTGCCATTTAGCTGCTCCTATTGCAAGAGGATAGGGGTCATTACAGCAGGGGTTTTATGACTTCTTTGTAAATAAAATTAGGTTCAGTTGAGTAGACTGCGGTGTAATTGTGTTGGTATTTGAATGAATTAAATGGTTGCCATGCATCTAGGGATGCTAATGTAAGAAAAAACTGGGAGTGGTCTCTTCCTTATTTACAGAGTTTTAAATGACACTGAAATTATTTGCCATTCATCATGTGCACAGTTTTTTAAATACTTCTCTTCACTCATCTCTTAGATCATTGACGAAGCCGACAGGATGATTGACAGCATGCACCAGTCGTGGCTCAGTCAGGTGGTAAAGGTGGTGTACCGATCAGGAAGTGGATCAGAAACCACGTCCATCTTCAGGAGGACAGAGCCAGCTCATATCACAGCAGCCAGGTGAGTCAGAGGGAATTCTGTACAGTTTTACAGAAGTTTGAACAAAATATCCTCCTTGCACTTTATGTGTAAACATGTCAATCATTTTCATGACATTTTTAACTAAAGCAAACGAAGGTAGTAAGATAGCATTCTGAATGTCACTACTTCTACAGAACAGTTGTAGATTTTGTCCACTATAGGGAAGCAGAACAAGCAGATAGATTCAGATTCAGAAAACTTTATTTGTTCCCAGGGGGCAATTAAAATATAGAATATAGAATAAGATATACATTGCTGTTCAGAAGTTTAGGTCACTAAGAAAATTTCATGTTTTCATTGAAAACTCATACTTTTATCCATGTGCTAACATAACTGCACAAAGGTTTTCAATGAGCCTTTCAACACCATTAGCTAACACAATGTAGCATTAGAACACAGGAGTGATGGTTGCTGGAAATGTTCCTCTGTACCTCTATGGAGATATTCCATTAAAAATCAGCTGTTTCCAGCTACAATAGTCAATGTCTACACTGGATTTCTGATTCATTTAATGTTATCTTTACTGAAAAACTGCTTTTCTTTCAAAAATGAGGCCATTTCTAATTGATCCCAAGCTTTTGAACAGTAGTGCATCATCTAATGCACGGTCATGATCATCATTTGGAGCTGTGTTTGTGATGAATTTAAATTCAGTATTCTAAAAGTTAGCTCTGCACAAACTAAATGCTCCACAGTGTTCATCTGCTGGTCTCTAACTGTATCTGTCTGCCATTTGCAGTGGTACAGTAGAACAGAGTACTTATACTTAAGCACTCTACTTAAGTAGAGTTTTAAGGGACTTATACTTCACTTCGGCTTTTCCATTTCCTGCCATTTTGTCTTCTAACTCCACTACCTCTCAGAGCTTAATACATTACTGTATTTGTCTGGTAGTTTTAGCTATTAGTCCTTTACAATCAATCAATAAAGTGACCTAATTGACTGACAGTTCCATCATTCCAGAAATGTTCTAAGTTGCTGCTTTTGCTGTTAATAATTAGAATTGTAGATACTGTTAGTAATGATTTAGAGATTTGAACAACGGGTTGAGATAAACAACCGTTGTCAAGGTGTCAGTCTGGGCTCTGGGTAATTGGAAAAAAATATTTAGTCAATCAATGAACTGAGCAAATGATCAGGAGTATATTCTATAAAGACAATAACCATAAATTGCAGTCTTAAACCAAATAGTTAAATATGAGCCTCAGTTCAACCGACTACAGCAGGAATAAGCTGCTCACGCATGAATGTATCAGCAAAAATACACTTATGATATAATATAGAATAATGTAACATTCAGCAGCGCCATTGTGTTGAAATGGACCTACTGGTAGTTTGCATACAAAGCAGATATTTAATGCAGGGCTGTACAATTACACACTTTGATTTAAGAAAGACCTGAAGGCTTTCTCCCACCACTGGCTGCTGCGGGGCAGATAGTGTAGACTGAGTGTTTGGAGATTTATACTGCCATGCTAGAAAGTCCTCTCCCAGTTGGAGAGAGCATGGTGTAGACCAAACCAGTGAGCTAAAAGAGGCTCAAAAACTTAGTATAAAATATTATAGTCTGTTTTCACTACAATGATGTCACTGTCATTCACTGTTGCTATGCAGTAATTCATGCTGGATCCTCATTAGCCACAAAACAACTTTTTTCTTGTGGGTTATCTGACTGCCAGAAATTAGTAGCGCAACTATGAAGAGATTTCAAGGATTAAATTGAAATGTTTCAAGTAAAAAACTATAAAAATGCTAAAAATCTGTAATATATTGAGAATTAGGTAAATTTTAGGTCAGCTTTTGAAAAACTTGGACATGTTGAAGTTCAAATTTTGAATAAAAAGTTCGATTTGCTATTTTAAGAAGCAGCTGACAAAAGTTTCAGTTTCTGTACTTTACTGTAGTAAACAGATGACAGCAGGGAACCTTTTTATGAGTCAAATGAGGGATGTTTATGACCTGAAATCATGGTTTCTTTAACAACCACTATGTTATCAGAGGTCTTTGAATACTACTAAATACTTAACAAAAAAAAAAAAAAAAAAAAAAAAAATATTTTAGTTAACTGGAAAGATAAGAAAGCCCTCAACATCATCCATTGGCTGAACCTCCTCACAGAACACATCTCACTAGAGAGAATATCTGCTATCAGAAAAAAACAATTAGACTCCTTCAAAGAAAAATGGTCTCCATTTATTAAATCAATAAATATTAATCTATAGCCTCCGCTTGTATGTGGGCGTATGCCACTTCCCTCATAAAACTGTAATTATTATTCTGTCTGTGTGTATGGTCTGACTTCTCTCTGCTTTATTTCAGTTTATTAACCCTTTACCTTTTAAAGAATGATGGCACCATGGACTTCAAGGCTGTGTGCATACACTGGTGGTGTCCCTTCCCTATTGCTCTTGGGGTTGCTCTCTGGCTCTGCGGGGCCGGCGTGGCTCGGGCCCCTCTGCCTGGGGGTGGGTGTCCCCGGTGTCTCTCCCTTTGAGCCCTGGGTCTGCTGGGTCTGTGCGCTCTCCTGGGGCCTTGGGGGTGGCGGCGGCTGGTCTCTTCTGGGGCGCCCTGGCTGGCCCTGGGGTTTGGGGTGGGTCGGCCCTCCGGTCGCTCCCTTGTCCCTTCCTGCTCTGCTTCCCTCCTCCTCCCTCCTCTCCTGCCTGGCCGCTCGTCCTCGTCCCTCTCCCTCCCCTGGGGGGGCTGGGGGCCCTCCGCTGCCTGGGGGTCTGGCATGGGGGCCTGGTGGTCTCTCTGGGGGGGTGGCTCTGGCTCATCTGGACACAGGCCTTGGTACTTGCCTGTGTGCCGCCACTGGAGATCAGTTTCTGCTGGCTGGGGGCTTCTGTCCGGGCCCGGTGCTGTCCTGGGGTGTGGTGGGGTGGGTGGGGTCTCGGTGGTGCTGCGGGGTGGGCGCCCTGCATCCTGGACGTGCTGGCTCCGGGGTGGGCGTGGGGGCTCGTGGCCCTTGCTTCCTGGTGGTGCGGCCTGGTCCTCCCTCCGGGGCAGGGTGCTGCATGCGGCTGGCCCGTGGTGGGGCTACGGCGTCTACCGGGGCGCTGCTCTAGCGCTGTGACTTCTGGGGGTTTTGGTGCTGGCTGGGCCGGTCGGGTTCGGGTGGGCCCACCTCGGCCTCTTGCCTCCGGGCTCTGGGGGCCCTCTGCATCAGTACCAGTGGTCTTACTACCTGTCTCCCCCGCTGCTCTGTCCTCATGGGCCGGATCCACACCAGACTGCCTCTTACTGTGCACTTCACATACTTCACACATCACTGTATATAGCTACTCTTAGGCACATATAGGGACACAACAGTTAGGGCCCCGAGAGCAGGTGGGGGCAGGACTGATGGGCTCTGTGGTGGGGCAGATGGCAGGGCTTTATGGCCTTGTCTCTTCCCCATCACCCTCTTGCTTGCCTCCCCTGATCTCTAATTTCTTTTTAATGCACCACACACACTCACACCTTGGGGGAAGGTCTGGGACGGCTCGGGGAACTTGGGTCAGGGTAGGCTGTAGAGTAGCCATCCTCTGTGGTCCTCTGGCCTGCCCCCTGGACGCCTCGCCCAGCCTCCCCACTTTTAATGCACCACATGACACTCAGGGTTATCACGGTGCAGGGATAATGTCTCCAGTCTGGGATCGGGAGACATATTAACAGGGAGTAATGGGGGGATTTCACTAATATGGCCTCGCTGGTGGGACCCGGCCCCCTTATGGCTATGGGGTGGCGGGGGTGGACCATCATCCGTGTTGCTGTGGCTGGGGGGTCCCCGGGACCTGGGGGCTATGGTCGGGGGGGTTCTCCTGCGTGCCCGACGGGTCCAGGCTGGTGCGATGGCTCTGGTGGGCTGCGGGGGCTGGATTGGCCGTCCTGGTGGGCGCTGTGGCTGTACTGCGGACTGATGGCATGTGGTGGCTCTGTCCTGGTGGGTTGTCAGGGCGCATTGCGGGGTGTGGGGGCCCTGGGTGTACTGCGCTCACCTGGGGCCTGGTGCGGGGGGTATGCGGGGTGCCTCCCTGTCGGCGTCACCGGGCCCCACCACACTATCCATTTTTACCCTCTGGACTCGCATCGGGTCCCGGCTCCGATTTCCTCTGACCGGCTCCCGGTGGCAGCCTGCCTTATGATGGGCTGGTTGCCGCCCCTTCGGTGGGCCGCTCGGCCCCTATGTCTGGCTTCCTGGCTGCGTGGGGCCGTTGGCCCCATCAGGGGAGGGGGAGGGGGTGGGGGTGGGCGGGTCGGGTAGTGGGGTGGGGGGTACGGTGGGGGCTGGGGTGGGCGGGGTTGGGGTTTGGGTGGCGGGTGGGTCCTCGTGCCCCGGGCCACCTGGGTCGGTCTTGGCGCGCTGGGGGTGTCGGTAGCTGCTCCCTCTTGTTCTCCGGGTTCGCGTCGTTCACGGTGGCCCCGGTGGCTCTCTGGGGGCGCCGCCCTGTGGCTCCTACGGCCCGCGGGAGGGGTGCCCTGTTGGCTTGGCCCTGCCTTGCCATGATTGCTGTTCTGGGCTTCCGGGTCCTTCACACTTGCATGTTTGATCAGGTCTTGCCAGCTACTGCCGAGTCCCATTTCAGTGAATGATGGGACCCACCAGAATGTGCTGAAAATCTCTCCAGACTCTCTACCCTAAACTCATTCTCTCTTGCACTAGTATCCTCTTCTGGCCTATTCTATTCTATTCTATTCTATTCTATACTATCAAGACATCCACAATTATGGTGCTCAGTACCGTTTGTTTAATTATTTATTGATTGATTTTCTTTTTCTTTTGTGCTGGTTTGGTTTTCTTTTCTTTTTTCAAATTTTTATTTATTTTTTTATTCATTGATGGACAGTTAGTAGTTGGGAATAACACACCACCTCACAATCTTTAATTGCAATAGCACCGCCTGTTAATTTCTATCACTGTTCGTCCTGTTCGTCCTGTCCAGTCTTTGTTTCCCCCACACATCACTGAGGTGTAGCACTGCCCTCCCTGGCTCATAATAGGGAATTCTAATAAAGAATGTCTGCTTAGCTTTCAGGGAGGGCCGGTGATGGTCACACACATGCACTAAATATTAAAATATTTGGCTGCAAGACTAAAATATGCATCGATCTCATACAATGTTGACTCCCCTTTTGTGGAGTTAAACAATGAGAACAAATGCAGACAAAAAAAAAAAAAAGAATACTGAAATATCAATCCGCTTATATTGTGAAAGTCCAAAACAAATTGATGATGTCTTTAGATTCTTGTCTGCTTGTCGACTGAAAACTGTAGAATCTGATCTGAGGACTACTTCAGTAACCGGTTTCTCCTCTCAGTCTTTCTCCACCTCAGGTGCCGCTGCAGAAGCTCCTGTTTTCTGCAACACTCACACAGAACCCTGAGAAGCTGCAGCAGCTCGGCCTCCACCAGCCCCGACTCTTCAGCTCCGTCCACAGTCAGTCCAGCACCACAGCAGCGGCCCCCACCACGAAACAAGACCGCTTCGACTTCCCCCAAGGCCTGACGGTAAGAGATGACCTTTCAGCTCCAAGAAGGAGGGCAGACAAACATGGGAGTGGACAGAAGACAGCAAATGATGTTCAAAATTTTGAAAAGGCATGGGCCAAATTACGACTGACTGCCTTTTTCTGTTTTTAGGAATATTATGTGCCCTGCACGTTGAGCAATAAGCCCCTCCTCATCCTCCACTTCATCCTACGTATGAAGCTCAGCCCTGTCCTCTGCTTCACCAACTCCAGAGAGAATGCTCACAGGTTAGAGAGCTGTTTAAACATAGTATTATTTCCATCTGTCTCTCTCTGTGTTGGGCTCTATCTGGACTCCACATCTATACACTTGTTCTCTACTCAGACTTTACCTGCTGCTGGAGCTCTTTGGTGGAATTCAGGTTGCAGAGTTCTCTTCCCGACTTTCTCCCGGTGAGAGGAAGAAGACGCTGAAGGGCTTTGAACAGGGAAAGATCCAACTGTAAGTCTGTGTGTGTGCATTTAAAAAGGAGTATATCGACACACATTTCAGCCTCTCTTTGTTGATAGAGCTGCATTGAGGTGTCCACATGAAAAGTGGAACAAATAGTTATGTAATCCGTGGTTCTTTAGTCATCTGTGCACAGTTCACAAATCTAAAATCAAAGTCTAAGGTGGGTGTGAAGAATAACAATAATAGTAAAATAATACCTTTATTTATGTTTCACTTTTCTAAAGAAATTACCATGTTTACATAACGTTAGAAAAAAACTATAAAAGAACACAGTGGTGAAAAAAATTCAACAAATATGATGAGAAATCTTCATCGCCTTCTATGAGAAGATGTCTAGAAACGTTTTAGCTGCAGCTGCAGTCTGAAATATCCTCTAAATAGCCAGCAGCAGACAATATAAACGGACTCTATGCTGGATATTGGACTGAAATATCAAAAGCCCAGTACAATTAAAGAATATGCAAAAACTGTGGAAATTTGTTGTGATTTTTGTCTACATAATTACATTTTTCACTCATATTAACTCATTTTAGCTGTAATTAGCTCTAGTTCTAGTTCTTAGTAACTAATCTGCATTTATATCCACCGATCAGCCACAACATTCTGACCACTGACAGGTGAAGTGAATAAAATCGATCATCTTGTTATAATATGGCGTTCTGCTGAGAAACCTTGAGTCCTGGCATTCATATGGATGTTTGACATGTACCACCCAGCTAAACATTGCAGCTTAAGCAACCCCTCAACCTCCATACCAGCAGCAGTCCTTGATGCCAGTTGCCATCCTCAGTAGCAGGATAATGCACTCCAACATATTCAATTCAATTCAATTCAATTTTATTTATATAGCGCCAATTACAGTCAAATTGTCTCAAGACGCTTTACAGAACCCATATGCCTGACCCCCAGAGCAGCCCTAAGGAGACAGTGGCAGGAAAACACACTTTTAACAGGGAAAAAAACCTCGAGCAGAACCCGGCTTTAATGTGGGGGGAACCATCTGCTGCTGGCCGGGTGGGTTGAAAAGGACAGAAGAGGTAGAGGGATAGAGGTAGAGGGTTACAGGTAGAGGGATAGAGGTAGAGGGTTACAGTTGGTGGGAGAACAACCACAGATCTGAAGCATCCAGCTCTGGGACCAGGGACACTTGGAGAAAGGACACAGTAAGAAACAGAGTGAGTGTAATGCAATAATGGTATATATAGTAAATACATAGGTAGTTAGAGAAGGGCTCAGTGCATCCAGAGAGGTTCCCCAGCAGCCTAGGCCTATAGCAGCATAACTAGGGGCAAACTAAAGGGACGTCAAGAGGGGAAGTCAGTTGTGCAAATGAAAACACCAGCTCACCCCGTCAGGGTCACCCAGTCAGCCCTAACTATAAGCTTTGTCAAAAAGGAAGGTTTTAAGCCTGGAATGACATACTACAAAAACTACTCAGGAGTGGCCCAGGGAACATGACAGAGCTAAGCTGTTCATCAGGGTTCCACAGTCCCCAGATCTAAACCTTACTGAGCATCTGTGGGATGTTCCAGGATAATTCTGATCTAGGTAGGTTCCACCCTGCAACCCACAGGACCCACAGAATTCACTGCCACCATCCTGGTGCCACAGAACATCCCCAGAGGTCCTGTATCCATGAACCACTGGGTCAGAGGAGGTTTAGCAGCATAAAGGAGACCAACACAATATTAGGAAGGTGGTCAGAATGTTATGTCTGATCGGTGTAGCACCTTTCTACTTTAGTGGTACTCAAAGTTCACATGCACATCCACACCACTGGCAACAGATCCTCCATGCATGGTGCCTGCCAGCCATTAGGAGCAGCTTTGGTTTCAGTGTCTTACCCAAGAACATGCATGAAAATACAGGCTCCTAGAAAGCCCCTGATACAGCTCCTGCTCCCTGGTGTAAACTCTCAGTTAGTTAGTCTTTTCTAACTTGCTGTAATGAGTAATTATTTGAATGAATGTGTCACTGCAGGCTGATCAGCACAGACGCAGCTGCCCGGGGAATCGACATCAACGGGGTCAAATGTGTTGTCAACTATGATGCACCACAGTACATCAGGACGTACATTCACAGGTGAGGTGTCTGTCAAACCTGTACAACTGCTGCCTGATGTTTTATAGCAGTGGACAGTTTGCAAAAGATCTATCTTCTGCTGCCTTCATTCAGGGTTGGAAGAACAGCCAGAGCAGGAAAAGCAGGCCTGGCCTTCACCTTCCTGCTGAGCGTGCAGGTGCACCACATAACTCACTACATATGAGAGTCATATGAAGAGTGTAGACAGCCCATAAAGACAGGTTAGTTTCTGTAATTTGATTTCTGTCACCCCATCCAGGAGAAAAACTTTCTTCAGATGGTGGTGGAGGCAGGAAGCCCCGGGATTCAAAAGCAGATGGTTAAACCAGAGAACCTGAAGAGTTTGGAAGTCCGGTATGAACAAACACTGCGGGAGCTGGCTGATGTGATCAAGGTACCGTCTCAAACCTTCCAATTAGCCCACTTTATGGTCCATGTGACCACTAGAATATGCACATCATAACTTTCATATCAACCATTAATTAGCTTTTAATTACTGATATACACTGCCCGGCCAAAAAAGAAGTCGTACACTAATATTTTGTTGGACCGCCTTTAGCTTTCAGTACGGCACTCATTCACTGGGGCATCATTTCGATAAGCTTCTGCAATGTCACAGCATTTATTTCTGTCCAGAGTTGGATTAATTTTCTACCAAGATCTTATATTGATGATGGGAGAGTTGCACTGCTGCTCAAAGTCTTCTCCAGAACATCCCAAAGATTCTCAGTGGGGCTGAGGTCTGGACTCTGTGGAGGACAATCCATCTCATGCTCCCTGAACCACTCATTCTCAGCGTGAGACCCATGAATCCTGGCATCGTCATCTTGGAACATGTCCATGAACATCATGGAAGAAAAACTCCACTGATGGAAAGACCTGGTCATTCAGTATCTTCAGGTAGTCAGCTGACCTCATTCTTTGGGAACATAACATTGCTGAACCTGACCAACCCCAGATCATAACCCTAACCCCACAGGCTGGTAGGAACTAGCCATGATGAGTTCATCACTTCATCTGCCCTCTTCTTACCCTGATGCCCCCATCACTCTGGAACAGGGTAAATGTGGACTCATCAGACCACATGACCGATCACGTTTGTTCCTCTAAGATGATGGTTCTCCACTATCCTTCAGGTTTTAATAATGCGTTGGACGGTAGTAGTTTCAGAAATGTCATTAGTTGTTTTCTTTGCTTGATGCAGGCCAATAATTTGACCCTTCTGAGACAGATTAACATCCTTTCCATGACCACAGGATATGTCTTCCAACATGGTTGTTTCAGAAATGAGAAGCTCCTCACTGCATCAGCTAGAGTTAAAGAAGTTGTTGCAGCTGAAACATATTCATCACTACAGTAGTTATCCAATGGATGGCTCTTACCTATTTACTTGGTTAAATCCAGATGGTGACTTTTTTTGGCCAGGCAGTATCTATGGAAACAGGATTGAATGAAACCAGCACTGTTTAATATGTAGAACACTTTTTACTGTTTATCTACACACTCATTGCCTTTTGTTTGTCTCTACAGGAAGAAAAAAACAAATAATGAAGCGACGCTGACATTCTCGTCTCATCTGACAAACGTCATATTGCTCTTTTTCAGCTGGATTTGGAATTTAAATTTTGAATTGTTTAATAAAACACAAAATGTCTGCGTGCACGTGTTATTTGGCTGCTCTTCCTATCAGTCTGACTAGAAAACAAGATGTGTGTAAATTAAAGAAGATCTTTGCCATCACAAAAGGAAACAATGTTGTAATTACTGCCTGTTTCATTTCGATCAGTTTCCATCATTGATAATAAATGATTTTTATTAGATCAGTTTTGTCACTCGATACATCTGAAAGCCCAGAGGCAGTGGGGCTGAATGGTTTAATGTAATACATATTTATTACACCTGTTCACTTGGATGCATGGACCCATTATATCTTTCTTATCAACATTAACATCTGTTGAACACATGTAAAGTGTGGTCCTGCATAGGGTTGGGCATGGTTTGTAATTAAAAATTATAACTCAGATTCTGCTTATTGATTCCAGTTCTTAATGATTCCTGGTTGTAGTTTTTGAGGTTGCAGGTGGTTTGTTTCTACAACTGTAAAAGTTGTAGAAACATGTAAACAGCATTCTGTGTTTACATGAATGCATTAGTAAAAATAATCTAATAATATACTGTGTATAACCTGTGTCATAGCAGAAACACTGTGAGTACTTTTACTACCATAATACATTTTCCTCATTATACTGACATATTTTAAGTGACACTTTCACTGCAGGACTTTTACAGTGCAGTATTTAACTTCTGTGTATTTCCTCCATCACTGCACATCTCTAACCAGCAAGTTGAACCAACACTAAAACAACAAAAGTTCTTATATGACTGAACATGTTTTTAAGCAGTTTTTAGCACAGCCACAGCCTGACTGAATATCCCGGTAAAGGAAAGTGATGAGTGGACTGGTAGGATTATTGTGGAGGGTGACTCTCTCCCAGTGTGACAGAGTAAAACACTTACATTGTGATCTTTCACTAAAGGATTACATCTGGGATGATTTTCAAGTGCAGCATTTTTGAATAATTAGATACTAAAGTCAATACACGTATAGATTTAGAGGCAGATTTCAACTTCAAAATGTATCAAATCAAATTGTCATCAGTAAACTCCACCATATTCTTTCACAACAGGTTCCCAGGGATCTCTGATCATTTTTAATTTTGAATAAGTGTTTTTTCCTTTAATTTAGCAATAAAGCCTGAACTAATAAGCATGCAATGCTGTATATGCAGATATTTAGAATGCAATAAAAATCTAATTACATTGTTATCACAAGAGTCAACCATATTCTTGTTCAACCTCTGATGATTTTCAAGATCTTTGTGACTTTATAAAAAATAATCAATGAAAGCATACCTGATATGCAAACATTGTCGCACATAACCCTGACGAGGCCACCAATTAAAAACTGACCTCAGTCCACTTTGAAGCAGGCACAAACCTTTTATCTGGATTGAAGATCTTTCAACAGAAGCTAAATTTACAGGTTCATAACGCCTCCCAGTATCCATCCTCTATCCAACATAGGCATACTACCAATAATACAAGAACTTTATCCCCGAAGGGTGTAAATAAATACCCAATAATGTTCAAAAGTTTGGGGTCATTTAGAAATGTCCTTACTTTTGAAAGAAAAGCATTTTTTTTTCAGTGAAGATAACATTAAATGAATGGTAAATCCATTCTAGACATTGTTAATGTGGTAAATGACTATTCTAGCTGGAAACAGCTGATTTTTAATGGAATATCTCCATAGGGGTACAGAGGAACATTTCCAGCAACCATCACTCTATCACTGTGTTCTAATGCTACATTGTGTTAGCTAATGGTGTTGAAAGGCTCATTGATGATTAGAAAACCCTTGTGCAGTTATGTTAGCACATGGAGAAAAGTGTGAGTTTTCATGGAAAACATGAAATTGTCTGGATGACCTAAACCTTTGAACAGTAGTGTACATATTCAGCCTCACAGATACACTAGTACTCATTATTATGACAGTTATCATACATGTTTTTCTATTTGTATACAATCGAGACCACATGTTTGCAAACATTTGAAGACTTTTTGCTCCTCAGACTCTGTGCGCTGGACCATAAAAGTTGAAAGAGTGAGAATCCAGATCTCCTGCAGAACACAAATCTTTTGTTGTGTGCAGCTGAAAGGTCGACTGAAAAAGCACTTGTAATAGCTTAATATGCACCACAGTTTATTTAGTAAAAACACTTGTTTATTGTGAAGAAATGTACATAAAGCATAAATAGATCGGTCTCACAGGTGGTCAATGTTTTTAGGGAAAACATTAAGAAATCATTAACATTACTGATATTGTGCACAAGTTCAAATCACAACACACTCGACAGTCAAACACACACAGAAAAGTATTAAATTCAACAAAAACTCTACACACATGCACACATTTTGCATTTTCATTCCACATAAAAAAACTAAAGGTAATTTCTTTTTCATCACTGAACATAGGGAGAAAGTGTTGAATGCGGACATGGAGTAAATTTAAAGTCAGACAGAGCAGGTCCATGTTCTACAGGAAGCTGCTCCAGTTTTAGTCCTGTTCTGTTGCTCTAAGGGATGGTTTGGTCTGGGACTCTGACTCTGTTGACAGCTTTGCAGTGCAATTTACTTTGTTTTTTAAACATCTTTAAAACACACAGCATCTTTACTACCTATGAAACAGTTTACTTGAAAATAACTGGAATTCTTGTGTATTATATAGAGAGATTTTAAAAGAAATCAACTTCAAAATAGTACATCTATTTCAAATATGTGTATGTGGCAGAGAGGTGATGAACATTAAAATACCTGCAGCTTGATATGTATGAAACATTTTCTGATGAAGTTCAAATTTATATGGAATTGGCACTCCTCTCCAGACTATTTCATTTATATTGTTTCGCTTCCTAAATGAAGCCGTGTCCAATCAAACAGCTTTACATGGCATGACAAATAGAAATCCTGGTGGTGATAATCTAATTGTTTTTGGATTTCAGTACAATTAATCTAACGGCTGCGTGTGCTGCATTGGGTGAGAACTTAGACAGGAACAGTGTATTTACACAATGCAGACTGTTGCCTTTATGAGTGACATAACAACAAGCAGAGGAACTGTTTTGTTTTCCTGCTGCTCGTCCCATTCACAGAAAAACTGCCAGAAAAAGTAAAAGCACATCGAATTAAAAAAAAAGAAATAAATGCAACAGAACCTCACATTAGAACCTCTTTTACAAAAAGCAAGAGGTTCTAAAAAAGCAAAAAGAGTATGTGTCTTGTGTAAACGTCACGGCAGCACAATCCAGAGACTGTGTGAGTCTAGAGACATAAATAAGTTGTCAGAAGAACATTTAAGATGAGAGAGGATCTGTCTGCATGCTGAGCTTGTGCTCAGATATTGACTTTATTTATCTAATGTGAAATGTGTTGTGCTACCTACCCCAGTCATTCTGACTGGTCCTTGTGATAACCTGCCTAATGTCTGTAAGTCATGCTGCTGAAGCTCCTTTAACTGGAATGTTCACTTTTTATTTACATCTTTTCATTGTCTCTTTGTACACACAAGTACAACTCTTTTTGCCATGCTTTGAGTCTCTGTGTTGCCTCTCAGCTACGGTCAGCTGGGATCGGCTCCAGCGCTACCAAAGCTCTCCTAAAGATAACTGGGATGGATGGACTGATTTTGCTGTAAGTCTGTGGCAGTCTTTCTGTGAATAAATCTGTTCATTTTGGCCACACGCCTCTCCTGACCTTCTGAAAAGCCTGAATTCAAGAGTAGAGTCCTTGTAATGATTCTTTCTTTGGACAAAGCAAACAAACTCAAGTTATTGGCTGGTTTTCCTTCTGTCTGTGCTTTAACACCACTGAGCTACCTGAATCTGAACAAAGCAATGAAATGAATGAGATGAAAGGAAATGCTTAGTGACGGCCACAGAAGGATGCTGCAGAGCAGCCAGTGTAGAACAGTGTAACAGAGATGACACTAATCGGGTACCACATGCTGTACATCCACCACAGTTGAAGAAAATGTCAGTAACATTATTGCACACGGATCCAGCAGAGATCAGATCTCGCTCTCGTAGGTGTGCATGTAGGTCTTGAGTGAGAGAATTTCAGCATAGCTCCTGGTGGTTCTGCGGTACAAGTCTAGGCCTGTCAGGATCTCCACATCCCTGACACGAGCCGTGTGCATCTTCATCAGATCCTCCACCCAGCGAGACTCCTCCTCGGAGCTCTGTGGCAGGCAGCCAGGACGACAAGCAGCATGTAAGTGAAGGTTTTTGGTACGTCATGCATTTTTACTGTGAATATGTGAAGCTTATGTTGAGTACAATTTTGATGTACTTGTGCTTCATGTGAGTATTTCCACTGCATCTATTTGTACTCCACTACATTTGAAAGGAACATATTGTAGTAAAGTTTTCTGCACTCCATTGGTCCAACAACTGTTACTACAGGCTAAGTTACAGATTACAACTTTACACACGCACAGCAGTCATATATTACTACATAATAAACTACCAAACGCAATGTGAAGTACTAAAAACTAGCTCTGTCTGACCAATGACAACATTAAAACACTGTTTACACATTAATACATCACTTCTACTGTCCCATAAAACTAATCAAAATCGTTCATTTGATACTGAAAATAAAGAAGATTTTTCCAGCTCTTCTACAGCTTTAGAATTTAGATGACTGTGATATGAAGTCATCTTCATGGATTGATTGTTGGTGAAAGTGTTGATTTCTAATTCTAATTCTTTTAAAGCCGAAAAACACATTTAAAGATGCGATTGTCCTTACGTTGCAGGTTTCATCGTTGCTGGGTCTGTGTGGCAGGATAAAGGCAGCGCTGCTCAGCGGACCGCTACACGAGTCTGCAGCCTGTGTGAAGTCTAAGCAGCTGGTCAGGACCACAAAGTAGTGTGTGGGGATGGGTATCGTCCCACTTACATACCTGCAACACATCTCAAAAAGAAGGTTGGAACTTTAGTGAACAGTCTGAGTTGGGACTGATACTATTTTCACTTTATCAAAGTTACAAACTTTTCTTTCAGTATACAACTCAATATACAACAATTTACCAAGACACTGCATCTGTTTCAGAGACAAAATACAAGCAGTTGCTCCCTGGACTATTCACTGGATACAGCTGGTGATATGCAACTAACTCCATTATACTAAATAAAATACTACAAACTGTGTTTAGAAAACTGGAGTAGTATCTTTATCAATGGTGTTAATAATGTAAAAACAAAATTCAACCCGCCCGGCCAGCAGCAGATGGGTCCCCCCACATTAGAGCCAGGTTCTGCTCGAGGTTTTTTCCCTGTTAAAAGGGTGTTTTCCTGCCACTGCAGCCTCTTATGGCTGCTCTGGGGGTTCAGGCATATGGGTTCTGTAAAGCGTCTTGAGACAATTTGACTGTAATTGGCGCTATATAAATAAAATTGAATTGAATTGACTTGACATCAATCTCTGGATAAATAAATGTAATCATCACAGGGAAGACTGGAAAGCAAACTATTTTGCCAAGGAGAAACAATATCTTGGCAATATCTTTCATTTCATCTGTAATTTTTGAGGACAAAACTGTGAATAGGCAACTAAAGGTTGATGCGTTCGTACGCATATAAAAGTAGGTCCAGTAATTCCAGGTTTGACTGTGTGGTCTCATCATTCTATTATAGGAGAACAATTTTTCTTAGTGAATGACGTTAAATTTGATGACTATATTTTGTTAGTTAACCCTGGGTTTGACAGGTAACAAGGTCCATTTTAAGATTCTTTATGCAAACAATAAACAGAAATATGTGCAGATGTAGAGATGGTGAATGTTCCTACTCTCTTATCCTCTCAGCTGAGTCCCGGACACCGTCGTAGTCATAGTCAAATATGGGTCCAATGAGGACGTTCACTCCATTTCTCTCAGTGGCATACTTCTTCACCAGTGCTCTCTGGAAGTAAACCCATATCCCTGAGGGAGAGAGAGGGAATGTTGAGGGAGAGAAGGATGTGGGTGGATGGAAAGGAAGGTGTGAGGGATGAGGACTTCAGTCATGAAACACTGGAGTAAAGACTTACTCTTGAATGCAGGATACATGGGAACAGTGTTGGTGATGAGGACGGCATCGTATTTTTTGTCCACATTTGAGGACAGTTCTGTGAACAAAGAAAAGGGGCGATTAGTGCGTATTATTAAAATATACTCTGAGTGCATGAAAGCAAGTTGGTGGTTAAGATGACAGTAAAGAAATGGATTGTCCTTTAAAATACCAAGCAAACAAATCTAAAACAGAATGTGTGTTCTGAATGCCTCTACATGGTCCATTTCTGTCTATTTGAAGCTGTGTGGAGGTACACCTACGTGGTGGGTACAGGAAGGCGTACGAGATTTGTTTGTCTGCTCTGTAGTTGGTACAAGACTGGCTGTAGGCTGGAGGGACTCTGGCATCTGGTCTCACACAGTTGGACAGAGCTTCAGGCAGAGGAGACACTTCTACCTGGAGGACAACATATGCACACACAAACACACAGAGGACACAGGTCTACTGACATCTGCTTTGAAGCGTTGGGTGTTTTCAGCAGCTGTACATCTTAACAAGCCAAACCAAAGGAGTAAGTGTGAGAATGATGCAGCGGGTATGAAAGACTCCTCTGAACTGCTGTTTGTATCATTACCAAAAGGAAACAGGAGTGTTCAACCAAATATATTTCATGTCCTAATACTGTTATGTCAAAACTCAGAACACTATTGGTAAGTTTCGTCATCTGATCTGTTGCTAACTCTGTTTCACCTTTTTAGGGACATTGAGTTTTGAGGCTTCCCTTATTTGGGTATCTCATGCCAAAACTGTAAGAGCAACACTGCATTGGCTCTAATGGATTTCACAGTATTGCTTGTGGTTAAATACCTTCAAATCAAGCAGTTACACCAACTCCAAGTAGTTTTGGGCATTTTTTTGCTCCTGTCACATTGTTACGGGCTTATTTTTCAATGCAACATTAAATCCAGCACCTATATGGAAACATCAGAACCATGGGCACAGGTAGAGCAATCTGGTCTTTTTTCTTTTTTATACGATAGCAAAGTTATAATGCCAAGAATCATAAAAAAGATAAAAATGAAATTAGAATTTCTTTGCTTATTTAAAAAAAAAAAAGAAAAATGGAATTAGTACATAAAATGGTCACTGTATATATATATATATATATATATATATATATATATATATATATATATATATATATATATATATATAAAAATAAAAAAATGATTCTTATTTCATTATTTTCTACATAGTAGATTAATACTGAAGATATCACAATTATAAAATAATACATATGGAATTATGTTGTAAACAAACAGTATTAATCTACAATGTAGAAAACAATACAATTAAATAAAAAGCATTGTATGAGAAGGTGCATCCAAACTTTTGACTGGTAGTATATATATGTATACACACACACACACACACACACACACACACACACACACACACACACACACACACACACACACACACACACACACACACACACACACACACAGGCACACACTCAGTATTTTACCACTGTTTTTGTTTCCATACATGTCTTCTATCTGTCCTGTGTAAACACACCCTGCTGTTCAGTCGAAAACCTTTGAAATTTTTGTCGTGCAACTGTTGGCTGCAGCTGAGTCACTCATGGTTTCTCTTTGTGTGCAGAGGAGCGTCGAATTGTTTTCTTTTTTTTTTTTTTTTTCCAGAAGCTGGTTAAATTAAATGGTCTATTTTTGGTAAATTTTTAAATGAGACAAATACACCGACCAGCCACAACATTCTGGCCACTGACAGCTGAAGTGAATAACATTGATCATCTTGCTATAATGCAACGTTCTGCTGGAAAACCCAACATTCATGAGGATGTTTGACATGTACCACCCACCTAAACACTGCAGGTCAGGTAACCCCCCACCCCCCATGACAGCAGCAGTCCTTGATGCCAGTTATTACTCACAGTAGCAGGACAATGCACCCCAACGCACCGCAAAAACTGCTCAGGAGTGGCCCAGGGAACACAACAGAGCTAAGCTGTTCATCAGGGTTCCACAGTCCCCAGATCTAAACCTTACTGAGCATCTGTGGGATGTTCCAGGATAATCCTGATCTAGGTAGGTTCCACCCTGCAACCCACAGGACCCACAGAATTCACTGCCACCATCCTGGTACCACAGAACATCCCCAGAGGTCCTGAGTCCTTGAACTACTGGGTCAGAGGAGGTTTAGCAGCATAAAGGAGACCAACACAACTAGGCAATTAACAATAACAATAACAATTAGGCACGTGGTCATAATATTATGTCTGGTCGGGGTATAATAACATGATTGTAAAGAAACGGTACGACCTTAGGCTTAGATTTGGTTAATTTTTCTTATGGAAATTTATGTTGCACATGATTAAAGCACGGACAGTTCCCGGTTCTAAAAGGTGGCGTAAATAGATTTTTTTATTTTTTAAATGAACATGTCTTTCAAACCTGCCAGCAAGTTTTGGGATTCAGATGGTTCATTTATTCAGAGTGCAGTGGCTGAAGTTTACTTTGGTTATATGTGTTTTAAATGATAATGATTAATAGTCAGCCAACAAAAGTTAACCTATAACTCTGTGACACAGTTAGACTAAGCATTTTCAGACTACAAAGACTCAAGTTGTTTCTGCAGCTCCTTCTCCATGTCTCTGCAGGGCAGAAATGTTCTCTGACAGTTCAAAAGCAAAGAGTACAGGCTAAGCAGTACCTGTCTGCTAACAGTGTATGATGTCCAGAGGGGCATGGAGAGAGTTTCACTGTAGCCGCTGATGTAGTCACTGTGGTGAAGGATGGAATATTTGGTACGGAAGAGGACAGCAGGTCGGCCATACGGCAGGTTCCTGCTGTCTGAGAGAGGAAGAGCAAAGAGGGACACAACACAAAGACAGGAATGTAACAAAACACTTTCACAAAAATTCATTCATGCAGTAAATCAACAGCAACACGTGAAAACTAAAATCCAGGAGAGTGACACGATTCATCATGATGCAGTTTCAATTCCAGAAGGAAAATAAAAAAGACACTAAGTGCAAGTTTACGTTGTCCTACTTAAAGGTTGACTAGTTTGATCATCCAAAGCTGGTATCCCTGTATAAAGAACAGGTCACTTAATAATGACATTTCTAGTGGCATCATGAAAGACTGACCATCAATAGCTTGCCTCAGTCGGTGGTTTAGCTCCTCCACTTTGTTCTGTAAGAGACAGAGCCAGAGTGACTCCAGGTTATAGCCTCGTACAAGGGTCACTTTCAAACCTCTCTGGCCCCTACTTTTTACACGCAACTGCAAAAAGATCGGAGATTGAAACAATCTCTTGCCAGAGATCTACATGGGAATCACAAACACAGTATAGATAAAGTGAAACAGTGCAGGGCAGGGCTGGGTCTAATTCACCTCAATCCAAGCAACACTGACATGGTCTAGACTGAGACGCCTGTAAAATATGAATGTGAAAAGACACAAGTGCCAATCTGTCAGTAATCGAACTCCAGATGTTGATTGAATAATTTGACTGAACTGAAAGTGAACGGACTCAGCTCTGCAGCAGAAAGCAAAGAGGCAACAAGGTTTTTTCAGCTCTGTGTCTTCCTTGAGAATCTTAGCTCTCAAGGAAGACACAACAAAGAAATCAGGTATTGATACATTTTTTACAGGTTAAGCAGGCACAAATGATCAAATACTCATAGATGATAGGCCCATGCAGTTGACTCTTTTTACATGTTGGCTGTGTAAAAGACATGTTTAGCTGCACTGCAATAGCAAGAATTCTACAAAACAAAAAACACCAAAACTCCTTCAGTAACTTGCTGTGCTGTATTAGCTGCTAAAATCAATCTCACAGAGCAATACACACTACAAGGCACTAAAAACTCACTCTGTACTACAAAACTAGGCTAGACCAGCTAATCCCAGTATTCCCAGTATCCATTTGTTTTTAATGGTTACTGATGGGAACAGAGGGAGGGCAGTGGCTTCTTCATGTTGGTCTGGCCAAATTTTAGTCCAATGTGTAACACAACTGATCTCCGTCTTGTTTTTTGCACAATGATTGAGGGGTTTAACACAAAATAGTATTCCAATGTAAGTGCACTGCTCACTGTGTTTTCTGATTAAAACTTAAATACTGAAAAAAATCTCTTCTTTTGTGGTGAGATGATCTGGACTGACACCTCAATGGAGTAAAATGTTTGGTTAGCATTTTTGAGGTTCCTTGTCTGCATTCTTGATAATAATTGTGTTTGTAACCCCCTAAGATTGTATTGGAGACATAGTCCAGACAATCTCACCATAAGACATTTTTCCCACTAAGTACTACTTAACAAACTGAATATCAGGACAGTTCTAGCTATCTTGACTGCATTAAGAGAAGGGTTAGTTTCTTAAGAGTTAAGTTTGCTTCCGCTTTTGAACTTAAGATTCTCATTTTCTCACAGGAGTTCAGCTGAACTTGTTTCTCTCCAAATACCAGATGTGTACTCATATTCTAGTGGCAGTCAAAATAGTCAATGGATCACATTAGCAACAAGATCAAATAACTGATCCTTATATTTCATGTTTCTCATCTCAATCCAAGGACTGACTCCATTCTGAGTCTTTGGATTGGAGATGGTTTTCTTGTTAGGGTGGGAAGTTCCTTACAGTCCCTTCAAATCTGTAACATAATGATTGTAAAAAACTTCCAGAACTACAAATCTTTTAGGCACTGAAAGTCAGACAAGCTTTCAAAAGTAATGGCATGGTGCATTTAAAACAGCACCACCTCTATTGATACACTTGTAGACAATTTTTTAAGGTACTTGGTAGGTAAATTGTTGGTAGCATCTTAAGAACAAGCTAAAGGTCTTTTGTGAAATTAGTCTGTCAGCATCTTCAGTCTCTTCTTTTAATCCCAGACTGATTCCATGATGCTGATATCAAGGCTCTCTGGGGATCATGCCATCTGATGCAGGACGACTTGTGCTTCTTGTGACTGAAGGTAGATCATAATGATTCTGGTTCAAAGTTTGGTGTCATGCTGCAGAATGTATTGCGGGCTAATCTGATGCCTTCCTGGTGTTGTTGTGAGATGGATAAGAATTTAAAGTGCCTAAAACTTTTGCACAGTGCCCTACATAAATATGCTTTTACTGATACTATACAAAGAGACTGAGCAGTGCTTCTGTTCAGAAGAGTCTCATAGTGAAACCTAGGCAAGGGAACAGGACTGTGTGGCCTCTGGCCAGCAACACAAATGGGTTAGTCATACTTTCTAAGGGTCTAATCTTGCCTGGGGGACCACTTAAGTATGTCATAATTCTTTCTAGACTGTTGTTACAGAAGAGGGAGCTATAACATAAAGAACAACCCTACAGGTCATGATACACAAGAAACTGTTCGAGAATATGCTGACTTACCAACGTTCCCAGTAACAGTATTAATGTACACTACCAGTCAAAAGTTTGGACACATCTTCTCATTCAGTGCTTTTTATTTATTTGTATTTTTTTCTACATTGTAGATTAATACTGAAGATTAACACTTTTTTGTTTACAACATAATTTCATATGTATTCTTTAATAGTTTTATGTCTTCAGCATTAATGTACAATGTATAAAATAATTCAATAAAAAACACCGAAAGAGAAGGTGTGTCCAAACTTTTGACTGGTAGTGTATATCAGTGATAAGCTCAACTAAACCTCACTGTAAAATGGCTTTGCTGCATTGAATCACAAAGTTGTTTGTGTAATGTCATCACCACATTTAAGGAATACAACATCACTTCTGGAGATTGACTTGTTGACCAGCTTACAGAAGATGCAGCCATCAATACATGATACGGTACCACATAATGCTCACCTACATATATCACATTATTTGTACTCACAAAATAGAGTGTTGGTAAGTTAAACTAGTGTCCATTCTTTGACCTACAGATTTATACTGCTATAACAATATAAATTCATTTTGGGGATATATAGTATTTTTGTAATTTTACTGGACATGCATGGCACACTTCTCCTGTGGAACCAAGGAAAGCTTTCTCTGGCAGTTAAAAATAGCCCCAGGGGTAATGTGGGCAAATTGTTTTACAGTTTTCCATCTTAACTGAATATGTTTACCTGTTTATTTAAAACAGCATACCTGGCATTTAGCAATGAATTTGATTACTATCTTATCAAAAGCAAATGAACAAGCAGACAAATGTTTAGGAAAATCAGACACGTTGCACTGAACTGAAATAATCCTCAAGGCAAACAACATTTTCTATGTATCAGTTCACATATGAAAGCTACAACTTGCAATTCTGATCACTAAATTATCTCGTAATTACACATTTTAAATTCATTTGCCTGCTATCATCTAACCTAGTTTATAGTTAGCAGAAGTGCCATGACATGATGGAGAGCATGGATGATCATGATGATGATCATGAGACCATGATGATTCTGGTTTCTCTAATATAAGTAGGCTGACAAAACAATGTGTTACAATATTATAATGATGTTATGATTAAATGCGCTTTATGATTTCAAACTACTGTGTGACTGTGAACTCATATAACCCAGTGTACCCAGAAAATTTCCATGATGTAACTTTGGCCATGAAAATGTAACAAGTTGATCCTGCAAGCAGCCGGTTGAAACTGGCTGCTTAGAAACTGACAATACCAATGTAGTTTGTTTATGTGCCTTCTTAAAAACTAAACTGTTTCCACCTATTGTCAGTCACTCGTTCAGACTCTGCTCTGTTCAAGAAACAAGAACAACTTTGCTTTGATTTGAGTATCAATTTGGAGAAGTCAGGACTCTACTGAAGAATTTTGCTGACACAAGGCAATCTCCTAAAACATGGTATTCCATTCAGCAAGCTGGGCCCAGGTCTGCCACTGAGTCATCACGGCTGACCTTTTCATCACAGTTGCAGCCCAAGTCATCTGTCCCTGAAGGAACGAGACCGACTGCTGTTGGCCTGGAAACCTCCTCTGGCATGGTGGGTCTGTATGGGGGGCTTCTGAGCAAGTGGTTCAGGCTGCCATGAGTTCCATTATTGGGAGCTGGTTTCAGACCCACTAGATCTGAGAGTGAGACAAATGAGTCGAAAGTCAGCCAAAACACTAAATGGTAGCAGTCACTCATAAACGGCACTTATGTTGTAATTAGCCAATGAACAATCCTTGAAAAACATATTTTGACCTCCAAGCATTTAAAAAATTGAATGATAAAGTTGTTTAAAATCAAACACTTGCACTCCCGCTCTGACACATTCATTCAAACTCACAGATGCATATCGAAAAACTCCTTACCACACATGACATTGTAAAGCTCAATGTTTTCAAAGGCTGGAACTTTGGTCTTGAATTTAAATGTAGGTCCATACCCCAAGAAGATAGTCTGAAAATGGAAGTCGATGACACAGATTACATGATTTGTTACATGAAAATTAAAAAAAATCTATTTTCTTAATATTCCAGCATCATTTCTTCAGTCATTACTAATTATGTATTAGATTTCTGACATTTAGAATGTGCTATTAATGACTTTGAAATTAAGTTTTTATCTGTATGTGATGTGTACACACCATCTATTTGCTTGATACAATGTTGTCACTATGTTAGCTTTACGTCTTAATATTACCGTACCTGTATACCTGATATTACTAATGGATACCCACTCTTGAAAACTGAACTGTGTAATAGTGAATAAGAGTCTTGTCAGTACCTGCATGCTGTTGATCTTATTGTCATATCCATGGTCCCCAGCGAAGCCACAGTGCCTCCTCCCTTCAGGGACTTTCCTGTAATGAAGGATAGATCAGAATTTCACTGATATCTCCATGGACTTGTTACAGGCTCGGTGTTCAGTGTCGTTTTCCTTGCTTGCACCATGTTTTTGACAGACGGCTTGCATCGATATGGCATAATGAGCAAAATATCAGGAAATCCATGAGAATTTATTATTAACTGTAAGATGTATTTCTGATAATGTAAAGCTTATCATTATTATTATCAGAATGTATTGTCTGAATAAAGGCAATTGGGGAAAGTTTCAGTTGTTTTGAGTAAGGGAGTATGGACAAAAGATAACAATACAAGAAGAAGCACTACAAAAGCCATAGGTGTTTCTCAAAAAAATCTCAGCAATTTCCAAGCAAGTTCTTGGCAAATGCATTGCAAAAACAACATAGTAACAGTGGCACTGCAAAGGTCAAAAATAAACAACCAAGGATTCTATGCATTACCACTGAGTAGTAGCCCTCAGGTTTGGAAAAATTTAACCATTCTTTAGTGAAACAGAGTCAGTGGTTTTACCCACTTTATCCTCCAGAGGGTTGCAATGAGATGGAACCTGTCCAAGCTGGCATTTGGTGAGAGGCTGGGTATAATCTGGACAGGATGACTTTTTTGTCACAGCCAGGGTTTTAACCCCCTCTTTACTGCCGTCTGCCCCTCTGCTGCAGGTGTGCTGCCTCCGCGCTGCTGGAGTTCAGCGTGGATGCAGAACAGCTATGGAACAGCGGCAATAAAGACCAGCTCCGCACTGCACTCAGTCTTGGAGCCTACTGATTGACTGCCTCGATCAGAGCCCCCCGCCTTTCAAAGGTATTGAAAGAGACAGATACTCACACTTGACCAACAGGTCCGAACCCAGAACCCTCTTGTTGTGACGTGGCAGTGCTAACCACTGCACCACTGTGCCTCCCCATGTTATATTATCCATCCATCCATCCATCCATCCATTATCTATACACCGCTTAATCCTCACTAGGGTCATGGGGGGGTTGGAGTCTATCCCAGCTG
Organism: Amphiprion ocellaris; assembly: GCF_022539595.1. Classification (NCBI taxonomy): domain Eukaryota; kingdom Metazoa; phylum Chordata; class Actinopteri; family Pomacentridae; genus Amphiprion; species Amphiprion ocellaris. Next base: position 37,746,968 of record NC_072774.1, read on the forward strand.
ACTCAGGTGAAGGCAGGGGACACCCTAGACAGGTCACCAGTCTGTCACAGGGCTACATACAGAGACAAACAATCACTCTCACATTCACACCTACGGGCAATTTAGAATGATCAATTAACCTCAGCATATTTTTGGACTGTGGGAGGAAGCCGGAGTACCCGGAGAGAACCCACGCATGCACAGGGAGAACATGCAAACTCCATGCAGAAAGATCCCGGGAAAGCCGGGACGCGAACCAGGGATCTTCTAGCTGCAAGGCGAAAGTGCTAACCACTACGCCACTGTGCAGCCCATGTTATATTACGTCATCATATTTCTGAAATGTGTGGGTAGGTTTATAAAGCAAAGTTTTACAAAAACGCATCTGTCAAATATTAGTTACCTTTACTTTAACTACTACCAAAAACTTTAATTTGTATTTCTATTTGTGATGTTAGTCATTAATTTAACACAACAGTGTGGATAAAAAGGTTAGAAATATGAAATGCCTGATTGATGCACTTTCCTTGAACACCAGTTCAGCCTAGGATGGCCACACTTTCAGACAACTCAAGCCACAGTTCTCTAATTGTGGAAAAAAAAGATATTTAAAAAGAAAAACAACATTTTATCAAGTGTCCTTTAAAACACTACTTTCACTTATACACCTTTTAGTGTGTGTCTATGCATGGGTGTGTGTGTCAAGGGAGAAAAGCCACAAGCACATTGAAAATGTAAATGACTAGCCGACGGGAGAAATGAGACAAACTCTGTTTCATTTGGTGCGAACAGTTAGTTGGTTTGGGATTTATACCGACATTGCCTAATGTATACGTGCCTGTGTGTAGGAGAGGGAGAGAGAGTGTGTAACGATCCAGCATTCTACTCACAGCTCCAGTGCCAACGATTAGCCTGTCTGTCTATCTGAGCTGTACAAAAACCTCAAAGATCTCTTTCATTTAGCAGCCCTGCATGTGTGTGTGTGTGTGTGTGTGTGTGTGTGTGTGTGTGTGTGTGTGTGTGTGTGTGTGTGTGTGTGTGTGTGTGTGTGTGTGTGTGTGTGTGTGTGTGAACTTGACAGAATGTAGCTCTCCCACAGTTCACCAACCAAAACAGCACGCCAGCTATATCAATCAAAATCAATCAAAAATTTATTTGTAGAGCACTTTCCAACAACATAGAAGAAGACCAAAGTGCTTTCCAGACAGAATAATAAACAAAACAATGCAATTTTTGATTACTATAAAACCATAAAACCCATAAAAACACAAAACTAAGAAAAGCATAAAACCAGCTATATGCTAGACGGCTCTTACTAAGAAGAACAAGTATAACACACACACCCCAAGTTTAGCTGCAGTGGTTTGTTTTCACTCTCAGTCATGATGACATCATGGTTTACTTTGTCACTGAATCACTGCAGTAAGACTTTTTACTGCTCTACATCAGACACCTGTCAGAGTTCATTTTAGCACATCATTAACACTTCAGCAGCTGCTCTGAAAATTATGTTCTTTTTTTTACGTGTGTGACTTGGGACAGCACATCATACAGCTTTTCAGCACTGCATGTGTTTATGATGCGTTGATAGCAGTCCGCATTGGCATAAAGTGTGCTTTTAAGTAATGCAAGATGTGCAGTAAAAAGCTTCACTGATGGGTGGGCTGAGAATCCCACATTCACACTGACTGTACACAAAGCAGTTTCTTGGTATTTAAATTGGAACTACAGTACAATTCCATCTCGATCAGCAGACTGCTTCAGATATAACCTGCTGACTTAATGGCTGTTGTAGTACATTACAAGCTGGCACATTGTTTGTACGACCTGTCCAGGGTGTCCTCTGCCTTCACCCTAAGTCAGCTTGGATAGACTCCAGTCCCTCTGCAACCCGAAAGAGAAGTAAGCATTGTATAGATGATGGAGGGATGGATGGATGGATGGATGGATGGATGGATGGATGGATGGATGGATGGACTTCTGTCTGTATATTCAAGCTGTGTGTCATGTCCTTTTAGGTCTGTCCGTCTGTCTGTCTGTCTGTCTGTCTAAATGTGCTTTATAAATGAGATGGACTTTGACTCTGATCATATATTGCATATTGTTTGTTGAAGTTTTCTGTCACTCCCTGATAACATTTTCATGAATGAAACTTGCCTACAGCAAAACTTAATATGCAGCCTTATGTAGAAATTGCACTTTCTCTTGAACATCACACAGAAACAATCAATGGATGTCAAGTTTGCCCAGTTATGAAGGTTTGTTGAATCTATCTTGGAATATTTGTACAAACAAACCTCAAAGGAAAAAAGTCAGACAGCTCTAGAATACACAGCGTGGTACGACTCCTGCACCTCCTCCTGCTGCAGGACCCTCCAGCAGGTCGTGAAAGCAGCAGAAAGGATTGTGGGTGTCTCTCTCCCCTCCCTCCAGGACATCTACAGCACCCGCCTCACTCCCAAAGCACTAAGCATTGCAGGAGACCCCACACACCCATCCCACAACCTGTTCAGCCTGCTGCCATCAGGGAGGAGACTGAAGAGTCTGAGGACCAGGACCAGCCGACTGAGCAACAGCTTCATCCACCAGGCTGTCAGGAAGCTGAACTCTCTCCCCTCTCTGCCCTCTCTACCACCCCCTTCCCCCACATACACAAACTCTGGTCAATAACCTCTGATCTGCACTGTAATAGCACATTCAACCATCAAGCATATTTGCACTTCTTGGACTGTTACTTATTTGCACTGTTCTGAGTATTCTGCACTAAATCCGTCACTTTATCTCATGGTCATGTTTACATTTCACTCAGTTCTGCTTTTCTTAGTTCTTAGTTGTTGCTCGGCTCTAATTTTGCTTCCTTTGTTCTTTTTGCCCTTTAATATCTTATTTTCTAAGTGTTTATTTAATGTCTACTGTTGCACGAAGAGAGAGTAACGTAATTTCGATTCTTGATATGTCATGTACATATTGAAGAATTGACAATAAAGCTGACTTTGACTCTGAATAAGAATTAGGGTGTTTCTGTGCATACTGAAGCAGTCTAGTCCACTTCCATGTATCTCTACAAATGTCCTGTTTAACTTCTAAACACAGGTTTCATCTACACTACCAGTCAAAAGTTTGGACACACATTCTCATTCAATGCTTTTTATTTATTTGTATTATTTTCTACCTTGTAGATCTACATTGTAGATGTGCATTAGTATGCATGTGCAGCAGTGCTGGTACTGTACCTGGCAACATGCCACTTCCTCTCAACCAGCAGGTGAATCTCTTCAATGCGTCGATTGTTGGCATAATGCAGTCTCTTAGGTAGGTGCTGTTTCAAGTACGGCTTAAAGTGCTGATCTGTTTTCTTACACTGGAAAAAAAATACAATCATTGGTATGCTGATCTTAGAAGGGCCAATCACAGAGGTTGCCATACACATCACCACTCAGCATTTCAAGTTCCACCTTACTTGAACTACAATAGCAAAATTACTTTCTTCTTAAAATGTACAACATTATCCATTTTATTTTTCACACAGTTTACATTTCCCTCAAACTCTTTCAGGAACCTCAGTACTCACCGTTAGATTTGCAACAACAGTCTTAGGGTCATCTGAAAAAAAACAACAAAAAAACCATTGGGTTAGAGCAGTGAAATCGGCCCCAAAACATTTATTATTCCTTGCAAGTTACATCAGGCCTGATCAAAATAAAACAAGATACTGTATTGTGTATTTTAACCGTTCACTTTCAGTACTAATGTGTTACGAAATGTGACATCTACTGTATGAGTTAACTGAACAAATGAAACAAGACAAAGCAAGATTACAATTTACTATTGATTTCCATCTATCTGCTATACCCATGTGTTCCTGTAGAGGGCTAACACAGAGAGTCAAACCCAGGACCGACTAGTTGAGGAAACAGTGCCAACCACTGCACTACTGCTCCTACCATTGATCTGACAAAGAAATGTTTCTAGTGACAGCCACAGTACTGGATGTACTGTGCACGGTACAGTGATCAGGTTAGGGATTTTTTTATTCTCAGGTTTGAAATTATTGTGTCATGTTTGCTGATTAAGGTGTAACAGACCAGAGGCTGAGACTACACTGAGGTCTGTGTGAAAAAGTGAGGACAGCATTCCTGTATAATGTCTAGCAACAAAAACTGAGAGAAACACAATAAAGAAACCAAACAAGAAAACAATTGATGATTTTTTTTTTTAAATTTCATGGTTTCTCACATTTAGGGTTGTTGGGGTATCTGGAACGTATTCTGCCAAGGGACCCAGGGATGAGGATGATGTCATCAACACTGGTCATATAGTTACTGAGGAACTCGGTGCGATCACAGTGGGCCTCTTCCATACCTAAGAACACAGGAAAATGAGCTGGACTGTGTGCAAATGACTGGTGAAACCTAAAATTAGTGTCGGGTTTCAATAGCTGGTTCCATTTTGGATCTCGTTCCAATAAGCAAAATACCCAGAACTGTTAAACTAACCAGTTTCCTATGGAACCATTTATGTTCCTGGTTCTTTTGCAATAGAAAAGGTCCTTTTGACACACATATAGCTGACAACAGCTGCTTGAGTGTAAAGACACATCACTCCGGAATATCACTTTACAACTGCCAGTGAACGTTGTTTTTGTAGTTCAACCAACTAAGACTCTGCAGAAACAGTCAACTGAAGGCATCTCTTTAAAAACAAGAGTCACTGCAGCTACTGTTTGTCAACATTGGTTAGGCTCACTTTGTAATTGCTAATATTAAGTAATTCAGTAGCTATCCATAAAAACTGCAGTAATTCTGACTTTAAGTTATTGTAAACTTGAATGAATCACCTATACCGATCAATCACGACATTATGACCACTGACAGGTGAAGTGAATAACATTGATCATCTTGTTATAATGCAACGTTCTGCTGGGAAACCTTGAGTCCTGACATTCATGAGGATGTTTGACATGTACCACCCCCCTAAACATTGCAGGTCCAGCAATCCCCCAGCCCCCATGGCAGCAGCAGTCCTTGATGCCAGTTGCCATCCTCAGTAGCAGGACAATGCACCCCAACGCACCGCAAAAACTGCTCAGGAGTGGCCCAGGGAACACAACAGAGCTAAGCTGTTCATCAGGGTTCCACAGTCCCCAGATCTAAACCTTACTGAGCATCTGTGGGATGTTCCAGGATAATTCTGATCTAGGTAGGTTCCACCCTGCAACCCACAGGACCCACAGAATTCACTGCCACCATCCTGGTGCCACAGAACATCCCCAGAGGTCCTGTATCCATGAACCACTGGGTCAGAGGAGGTTTAGCAGCATAAAGGAGACCAACACAATATTAGCACAGTAGTGATAACATTTTGCCTGATCGGTGTATACTAAAAGAAAAAAAAGCTTGAAATCATTTTAAATGGTATTGAAAGGGATTACGATGTGGTAAAAAACACCATTAAACCACAACATTAATGAAGTAATGTTCTTCTATGCAAACACTTTTGCTTAGTTTGCTTCACTGAAGCTGCTACATGGACTGGGCACATCTGTGATTCTCCAGCATGATAATTTAATACTACTGCATGTGTTTGTACTGGCGTATGTTTCTGTACCATGATCCCCCACCAGGATGATGTTGACACAGCGGTGCAGCTTCATCTGCTTAAGCCCATCCATGAGCTGGCCAACGATTCTGTCAATCACCCTCAGAGGGTTGTTCAGCTGGAACACACAAAGGCAGTTGTGAGCTTCAAAATACACCTTGAGTCTTTGCATTTGATGTGAGCGATTTGCTAAGTGGTTTCTACACACATGCCACAATATACACATACTAGCGCACATACAGATACATAGTACTCACTTCTATGCTCAGGGGCCCCATTCTGTGTCCATATGTGTCTGGTTGTTCTGAGTGCATGGCATAAATATAGGGCCTGAAAAAAGAGGCGAGTCAAAGTCAAAGTAGAGATGTGTTCATTGTGTCCTTTGCCATAGCAAGTAAAATAGCTTTAGCAAAGGATTGTTTGACTGTTTTTACCACCACTTCCAATAGCATGGCAGAGTTTTGGTACACATAGCAACACATTACTCTAACCCTAACCCCTAACCCCTTTTACTTGGTAGAAAAGATGCTTTCTATTGTTCTTTTGTACCAAGAGGACAGTTTAATAAAGGAATTTACGATTTAGATACAGGGCTGCACAGTGGCGTAGTGGTTAGCACTTTCGCCTTGCAGCTAGAAGATCCCTGGTTCGTCCCGGCTTTCCCGGGATCTTTCTGCATGGAGTTTGCATGTTCTCCCTGTGCATGCGTGGGTTTTCTCCGGGTACTCCGGCTTCCTCCCACAGTCCAAAAATATGCTGAGGTTAATTGATCATTCTAAATTGTCCGTAGGTGTGAATGTGAGAGTGATTGTTTGTCTCTGTATGTAGCCCTGTGACAGACTGGTGACCTGTCTAGGGTGTCCCCTGCCTTCGCCTGAGTCAGCAGGGATAGACTCCAGCACCCCCCGCGACCCTAGTGAGGATTAAGTGGTGTATAGATAATGGATGGATGGATTTAGATAGATAAAAAAGTGTTTAAGTTAAGGGTAGCTACCTTTTAGCAGGACCAGTTCTTTTACTTTATTCTAGGGCATTATTTAAGATTCAGCTTTTGTCTTATTTATGTGGTAGGCTACTGATGAAAGAATACGAAAACAAAATACTTCAAAATAATTGTACTTTCAGCAAACTAAAAGTTTTAGACACTGTTTGACATTCAACGTTAATAATAATAGCCAGCTACTACTACAATATGAATGGGTTGGGTGGTAGTCTATTTTAATAGAAAGTCATGAAGGAAAAATGCCTTGTGGTAATACCACCTACACTCCAAAAACAGTAACAATGACACATCACAGGAGCACAGCATAACTTAAAAGTAGTAGGATGATTGTAAAAGTTGTAGTGGCAGTCATGGCAGTAAAGTAACAGCAGGTGATAAAAGTAGTAGTAGCAATATCTACAGAAAATAAGAATGAGAAACAAGACAGAAGGCAAATGTGAAACAGACAAAAACAAAAAGTAAAACTGAATTCACCTCTCTCCTTCAGGGAGGTGGAGCCACTGCAGCATGGTAAGTATCCTCCTCTCCAAAGGGATGGTACTGCAACACATACACACAATGAAAGACTGTGCTGTATAATACTTGAAAAAATGATATGTGGCCCAGTAATCACTAAATGTATCCTAGAGTAAACTGAAAGTCACGAAGCAAAGGATAAAAGTTGGGATAAACACGGTCATCCAAGGATTTTTTGTCATTTTTGTATTTCGACTTTATAGACCAAAATTGAATATATCCAAACTATGAAACAACACACATGGAATTATGACGTAAACAAACATGTAAACAAATACTTTTCATCTTGTTTATTATTCTTCAAAATAGCCACCTTTGGACAGCAGCTCTGCATACTCTTTATTCTCCAACCACGTTCATGAGATGTCTTGAAGGAGTTCCCACTTATGCTGACTTGTGGGCTGGTTTTCCTTGTCTGTGCTCTAGCTCATTTCAAGCCATCTCATTGGGATCTAAGTCAGTGATTGTGCGGACCAGATCATCTGAAGCACCACTTCATCACTCTGCTTCCTGCTCAATAAGCCCTATGGCCCCACTAACCTCAAACTAGATGGTATGTCGCTGCAGAATGTTGTGGTGGCCATATTGGTTAAGTATTCCTTTTGAAGAACTGTTCAACAGTTTTACCAACAAAGCAGTAACACAGTCTCCTCCCAGCAGCTGATGCTAAGATTTTGTATTTTTACTGTATTTGCTGCTTCAACTCTTGGACGCACTGATGTGGGCTCTAAGCTAAGTTGCTGTTAATTGTTGATTTCTAAGGCCGGTAACTCTAATGAACCTTTCTTTTACACCAGATAGAACTTGTGGATGGCCCTCATGAGAACTAGTTTCATCAGTGTTGGATGGTTTTTGTGACTGCACTTGCCATATCATGGATATCATGGAGACTACTGTAGTTAGTCTACTAGAGCTATTTGCTGTACACAACTGATGGTCTAAAATGATGAAAGTCTTACTGTTAACTGAAAACTAAAGACCTCATGAAGCAATCATCAAGACAAACACTGAGGAATGTTATGGCTGAAGGTTTTATCTACACTGGAAAATTTTTTTGTGTGGAAAATAGTACAAAATAAAGAAAAATCCATGAATGAGTAGGCGAGTTCAAACTTTTGACTAACAGCAACAGACTCATATTCTGGTACCCTGCTGCCCTTCTGATCCGTTAAACCGCTAAACTCCAAATTGTTCCTTTAACTCTCAGAGAGTCTCATTAAGTTGAGGGTTGTAGAGTAAAACAAATTTAAAGCCCTCTTGCTGTTTAAAGTGCCTCAAGTTAGAGGCTGCCTGTGTAGTGATGAGGCCACCAACCAAGCTGCTGGCTGTCATACGGTCCACAGCTGTCAACCATCAAGCCCAGTGAATGGGGCTTGATGTATGAGGCATGGTGGTAGGGGAGCGTAGGGGAACACAAAGGTGTGGTCACACTGCTTAAACACTTGACAGCAGGCGCTTCTCACCATGCCTGCTCTCTTTTTGTGCTTTTCTCTATGTTCACACTTTCAACTCCATTTTCCCTCCTCCTACTATGCGTTTTATATACTCACCCTCTCTTTTTCTCTCTTTTTTTCTATACTTCCCTTTTCTCTGCCTATGAGTATTGTGGCGGCTTCCCAAAAAGCTGAACCCAACACAGACCTTCCACCAGTCAGCCAGTCATTTAGCAACAATCCCTGGTCCCCATTACCATGTCAGTGCCCATAGTGGTCCTATATCACCAAACGATGTAATGCGTTGATTAAAGCGTCTTTTTCTGCCAGCAGAGACTTCCACTCTCTGTCATATGTACACTCATGTCTCTTTCTCACACACCTCTGTCAGTGCCAAGTGCAAGAAAAGCAATGTAAACCACACTTTGGCCCCCATGGTTCTACGGAGAGGCACATCTGCGACCCTGGTTCACAGAGGAATCCTGCGCAGTGTAAACAGGCCCATTTGCACAAATTGCTGTAAAAACAGCCCAGCGCCATCCCACTGCCGAGATGTACCTCCTACTCCATAAAAGCCTCCTCTGTGCTGATAAATGTGGGCTCCTTTGTGTCCCACATATGCTAAAAGTCTAGCAGTCCAAATGCTCAGCGGGGACATGAACAGACATGTTCTAATGACTTGGACAACTTTCGCCACCAAATAGTTTACAACACATTAACACCAAACATGTTTATTTAAACTCTGGAAGGTTTTCACTTTGATTGGGCAGGTGAGAAATAAAGCCAAACGATCATTAGGTGGAGCCCTAATGAACTGTAGTAATAGAAGTGATATGCAGCTCAGTTGATTATTATAAGTGTGAACATACCAGTCAAAAACACCTACTCATTTAAGGGTTTTCCTTTGTTTTTACTACTTTATAAAATGTATAAAAAAACTAAAGATATCCAAATATTACCACATTATTCCATCTGTTAACTCTATCCATCACAGCACAAATGGAATAGTGCAAGAAAGAAAAAAAAATGTTTAACAAACCCAAATATGTTTCATATTTTAGATACCTCAAAGTATCCACTGCTAGCCTTAGTGAGAGCTTCACATAATGTTGGCAATATGTTAACCAGCTTTCACCTGGAATGGTTTTCTATAAACAGGTGTAGAAGAAAAGCACCCAACAAGTGCTCAGCATATGTGGAAACTATTTCAAGACCCCTGGAGAAGGTCCAGGTGATAATCTCACGAGGCTGGTTGAGAGAATGAATGTGCAAAGCCGGTATCAAAGCAAAAGGTGGCTACTTTGAAACTAAAATTTTAAAACATATTTTGTGTTGTTTACCACATTACTCCTTATGTGGTATTTAATATTTTTGATCCCTTTACTTTGGCTCTACACTGTAGACAATAGTAAAAACAAAGTGAAACTCTTGGCCTTATTGGTACAAAGAGATCTGGTCAGCAGGAAGAGTTATCAGATGTGTCTATTTGAGCTAACAAAATATACCAAAGGATTCACACTCCCACTACAATAGTTAGCTCAAATGTAGCAAGAGACAGAGGTAAGGTAAAAAATCTATGCATTGCTTCAAGTAAAGGTGGAAATCGAACATATCTGGTTAACTAAAAATAATTTGAAGTGGGGATAGTACATTAATACAGAAGTTTACATAGTCATGTTTTGGACATTTAACGTGAATCAATAAATGCAGATTGAATAACACTGGGAATTATTTTTCTATGGGAAAGCCTTGACTTTCCTAAATTCTAGGATTACTTCACTGGAGACACTATTTTTTCTGCCCACAGTTTCAACGGTGTGTGTGTGTGTGTGTGTGTGCATGCGTGCGTGTGTGTGTGCGTGCGTGTGTGTGTTTGTAGGTGTGCGTGTGTGTAGGTGTGTATGTGTGTGTGTGTGTGTGTGTGTGTGTGTGTGTGTGTGTGTGTGTGTGTGTGTCTGCTGACTTACACGGGCCAGAAGAAGGTGGCAGCCTTCACTCCCTGTTTGAGTGCTGTGATCCAGATCTAGACAAACAGTGCAGTCTCATTATTTTATCAGGCTGACACAGTTTATTAGGATACTGATGGAGCATTACCCTGGACACAAACAATAACATGAAAGTGAGGAAACCAAGGTAATGGCATGCTAGGATATGCTGAGAAGAATATCCCACTGTGTGTTGGTGGGAAGAAACTAAGTTCTGTTCCTGCAATAAATACAAAACCACATATAGTACGTTGGTGGAACTCGTCAAGTATTTTGAAAGATACTGGTAGAGCCTTGTTAGTTAGCAATGCATCCTGACTTTATATTCTGAACAAATTGTGTATTCTAGTCCAAGTTTGTTCTTTGAGTAAATCTATAAAAGCTGAGAATTCTGGACTTGGTCTTGTTAGAACAAAGAGTGATCTCAACTCAGCTTTCATTTATCACATATTAATATCTACTATTAATGTAGATATTGTAAATAATGTAGATATTATTGGACTATATTGGTTTGTTGGACCTGAGTCCCACTGTAGGTGCTTCACTTGGAAAGCCCCTCCTGCTTCCTAGTACTACTTACTGGTTGTCCTCCCCACCAGCGGTGATTGAGTTTTTCTCGGCTTCTCAGGGTGAAGGTTGCATCAAACACCGGGTCATACATAGAGTTTCCAACGATACCATGAGACTCCGGGTACAGACCCTGAGAAAGATTCAAAATTATTAGGCCAATAATGTTGTACTTGATTATTTCTATATCCTGAGTTCTCCCAAAAAATATGTGAGTGAAATTCATAATTAGTAGTCATTAGTAGTCATTCTATAAGTGCTACTGCTAACTACTGAAGGTACTTGTACTTCACTCGATTAGTTTATTATACCTGTAATTCTCCTGAATGGCACTTCTCAGGAAAACATTGTACAGTATATTTCACAACATATATTTAGCAGCAACAAGCATTATTTATACTAGAAATTTTACATTCAAAAATAGTTACGAAGACAAGTAAGCTAAGGTTCAACTTTATGTCACCAAACTTAGCTCGGATTTCATCAGTCTAAGCTTTAGTTTGAGATTAAGCCAGATGTTAGCATGCTATGCCTGTTGATAATACAGAGTTGCCAACTCTCACTTATTTGGCCTGAGCTATTCTTAGGCTTTGTCCCACCCTCTCATGCTGCCCAAACCAATCTGATGCCAAATAAGTTCAAAGCTCCTGGTTTATGAAAAAAAGTAAAAGTCTGATCCTCAAGCTCTGTTTCACATTTCAGCGACAATATTGGTCCAAAGACATTACAGCAAGTACAAAAAGATATACTGTCTGGCATGAGTGAGGCAAAAACATAGACTTCTCCAAGACCCTAAAACACCTTCTATGTATGTCGTGTTTTGCCTCATTCATGTTGCTCTACAGTTTTGCATCTATGGGCAGTTGGAATGTACATGAAAATACAATGTTAGAATGAATCTGTAACAGTGATAAAGATGATGACTGTTACTTACTTCAAGTACCAATTTAAATGAAAACATCTGTTAAAACATACAGCATATTTAGGGTAATGTCTGTTAATTATAAGATGAATTATTGCCTTTTGGGAGTTTGTGCTTCACCAATATTAAAACTCGAGTACAGTAAAATCTAAGGGGGACAAGTTTTTGTCATAACAAGTTGCTGACAGTGACAGTAACACTATATGAAATAGTCTTAAATAGTTAAGGCAAAATATGTGGCATAACCTACTGTAGCCAGTGAGTAGAGGTTGGGGAAGGTTTTGGAGGGGTAAACAGGCCTCATGTAGGGAGCATGGGTTCCACATGTTCCTGAATAGGACAGAAAAAAAATCATAGATTAGTGCAGAGTCACTCACTCGTGGTACAGAATCCACTAAACAGCTCCATAAATCACCACAAAGCACCACATCAACATCATCTCCGCTTCCTACCACTGACAGGGTGGCACTAGAACTAAATCCTGCATCCAATAAATCCCTCCCATGCAAGTCTTACTGAGTTTCTCGATGTTGGGTATGACAGAGCTCCCTCTCTTCACATATGATGCTCTAAATCCATCCACTGACAGCATGATGAGTGGTGGACGCAGAAACCTGCACATGTAGCGTTAGAAAAAAAATGCATGAAATCAAATGTGATTAACCTTGTTCAGTCCTCTTACCTGTAGGGTTTAAACTTACCCAGCAGGACATTCTGCAGTCTTGATGTCCTCACATTCGTCCTGCAGCCATGAAGTGTCTCCTGAAGGAACATGATCAGAAAGGTTAAGAGATAAAGTGGCATATGATCACAGTAAGCTATGTTTATCCACATACTGTACTAAAGTACCATCCTGAGATAGCTGTACTTTACCTAACACTATTTCATACTTCTACTCCAATATATCTCAGAGAATGTACATACATATGTTTCTTTTAGATATGTTTATATAACACAACACATTGTTAAAGATTACACTAACTTCTCACAACATTTACGGGTTGTGACCAAAAAAATAACTATCTATTTGTGTCCTCAGACATTACAGTTGTTATCAGTGTTACCAAAAAGAGAAAATATTTCCTTCTAAACTTAAATGTTTAATTAAGCAACTCACTTTTGGCCCACGAAGGTAAAGCTACCCTAGAGATCAAAATTGAGAAAATGAATACTGAAATGAATATAAGTTATTGCTAACTATCAGTCATAGGGCTGGACTTTCTGCTTATACTGTAGATATTAAGTAAAATTTAGCTGATAATACTTCTGCACTGTTACTTACTTCAAGTACCAATTTAACTGAGTATTTTTAAAATGTGTTGTTGGTACTTCTCCTCGAGTAAGGGATCAGGAGCCAGTTGCATCAGCTGTTTGTGTTTACTAACAGGAGCTTTAAGCATAATTAAATTCAAACAGGTGTGCACTAATTATATTTTGCAAAGCGAATGTCTTCCTCTATGCTTGCACCGCTCATCCACATGCAAACGGAGGTTTAGACCATGGAACAGAGGTTTTTCTAAATACCTTTTGAAAATGTGGATTTCTGAAAACTCTGGTTTTATGTATCTGTGTTGGTATGTGAAATGACAACAATGGCAAATATAAATACGAGTTTCTTTACATTTGATTAGCACTGGCATTTACAAGTTTACAACTTAAATGGCCATTGCTGCAACAATTTACTGGCACAGAAGATCATCTGCAGCTACAGTTACTAATATTATCATTCTACAGTCCATAGAATCAAATGACAGAGCGTGATTTGTTTTACATTCTTATGTTTATGGCAATATTTGCAAAACATTAACATTTATGACTAAATATTAGTTCTTTGTAAATATTTACACACGGACATTAACTGTCAGGTGTAACTGTTCTCCAGTTAACAAAACCAACTGACAAAGCTAATGAGTGCATGGTATTAAATAAGCCATCCATCCATCCATCCATCCATCCATCCATTATCTATACACCGCTTAATCCTCACTAGGGTCGCGGGGGGTGCTGGAGCCTATCCCAGCTGACTCGGGCGAAGGCATGGGACACCCTGGACAGGTCGCCAGTCTGTCGCAGGGCTACATATATAGACAAACAATCACTCTCACATTCACACCTACGGGCAATTTAGAGTAATCAATTAACCTCAGCATATTTTTGGACTGTGGGAGGAAGCCGGAGTACCCGGAGAAAACCCACGCATGCACAGGGAGAACATGCAAACTCCATGCAGAAAGATCCCGGGAAAGCCGGGACGCGAACCAGGGACCTTCTTGCTGCAAGGCGAAAGTGCTAACCACTACGCCACTGTACAGCCCATTAAATAAGCCATTCAAAGAAAAATAAAGCGACCATATGGAGTACAGACAGTAAGTGCTGTTTAATAGCTATGTATATTTTGAAGATTTTCAATTCAATTTCCTGAAAAAATACAATGAAACTCAAACTACTAAACGTTTGACCAGTAACACGTGACTAAATGAGTAAAAAGTCGGCAAGATTAGCATAATCTCCCAACAACTTACAGCGAATACAGCCAACTTTGAAACACTAAATAAAGGTGCACCGAAAGAAATTTTCAAGACCAAGAACATAAACACACAGCTGTCCAGCCAAGGATATTAACACTAGAAATGCAAAAAATGTAAAGCGGAAACTAAATACATTTATTTTTTGATTGACAAGTTGATTTTTCTAACATCAGTATTTCAATAGGCTTTATCATCCACAGTATCAATATAATGTATTCATTTAGTGTGAACTTGCTTCTGCTTACTTTACCTTCATAATATGTAGACGAATATATACAGGACCTTATCTCATTGACCAGCATGTAAAACTATCTGAATATCTTTGTGAAATGTTGCACTTCTTAATGGTTATCTCAGATCCCATAACATCCAAGATTTTTACAACATACACAATATTTCATGAAGCAAACCTTTGCACAGTTTCTTGTAGTTGGTACAACAGTCTCCTCTGGCCAGACAGTCATCAGAGCAGTGACAGGCGTGCTGTTCGTTTCGAGTTTCCCCACACCGATCCTTACTGCACTCATATCCCCCTTCTGTATAGGAAGAACACAGCAGAGACAACAGTTCAAAGGATTAAAGATTTTCACATGAGATAAAAAGTGGAATAAAAATCCAGCAAACCCTCCAAAACCATGATACATGTACAACTAATCTGATAGATTAATCTTGAAACCACAGGCACTGAGAAATGAAAGCTGGTAATTAATATAACTGGTTTGGCAGCAGAGTGAGTAGGCAACAGCGTGGGACCAACAATGATGATATAGTCTGTGTTTTGAACATTTCTCAAGATGGAACAAAGATCAAAGTAGGATTTGACCCTGTCAGGGTAAAGATCCGGGTACAACCACAAAAAGAAGTATATCGTCCTTTTGAGGCAAGGAGAGCATTACAGTGTCAAGACAGTGGTGAATCACAGACCACCGCCTTAAAGGAGTGAACATAAAATCCGACCACAAACAGTAGAAGTAATGGGGAAAATGTTGACACATGAACCAAAATGAATACAATATGTGAAGATAGAGAAATGACAACAAACATATAGAGCTTGCTCAAAAACTAGGAGTTGTTCACAACTCTTGAGTATGGAAATAAGTAACCATAGCCTGCAGAAGTTGAACCTGAGTTGAATGAACAGTATTTCCTTCTAAAACGCTCTCAGCTCTCGTAGGAGGCGGTCGCACTTTTCCTCGCTCCGCTATCTCTGTTCCTCCCTACCCTCATGTCTCCCTGCTTGCTGCATTTCTTCGTCTTCGTCTCATCTGTCTGACTTGGAGCGATCGCTTGGCACTGGACCTTTGAAACACCGATCATGGAATTGATTAACTGGTCTCTCAACGCAATTGACAAGATTGCACAGGCCTAGGGGAGCCTACCTGTCCGGATGGGAGTTTTGCCTCTGGTTACGTGATCGACGCCTGGGGGAAGTGGAAGGGGATCATGTGCCTGGCACCCCTATCCATGGAGGATGTGGAAGATGTTTATATATTCGGATTTATGATGACAGGCCTGCTGATAATTGGCTTGTTCACTGGCCTGAGCTTCTGGAAAATCAGGAAGACCGCAGATAGAAATGACGTCCAAACACTGCTGGTCTATGCAAACGATCGGATCACGGCTGCCGATTCTCGGTATGACGAACTCAATCGTAAGATGAACAATTTGCTTGGTGTGACTGTTGATTTGAGTCACAGATTGGAAGCCATCAGGGTGAGAATCGCTACAGCTGAGGTCTAAAATTGTTGAGAGCAGTAGGGGGAAGGTGAAATTACTCCTCTCCCGTCTAAACATGAAGAAAACTGATTACATTCTGGAGCCCCTGGAACAATAACAAACTCCTCTGGAAGTTTCATGGCCAAGAGATAGCTCTCCTAAACCCCCCCCCACTTTCCCAAGGACACCTGTTGACTTTTGGACCGGGCCAACCGAGGACGTCTCCATAGCAACCTGCTGTGTTATCGCGCTCCCACCCTCGTGGACTGAGACACCGGAGGTCTGAGACGGAAGAAGATGGGCTACACTCATACACACACATCGGACTCATGAACTGAGGACTGAGCTAAACATTCGCACAGACATTCCCATATCCCCCTCCCCCCCGCCTCCACAAGCTTTCCTCACTATACACAGGAGCCAGGAATCCGTGCAGTAATTTGCTGCACAGGAACCAGTTAACTGTGCGGTGCTCCCCCCTCCACCACCCCACATCCTTATCCCAACTATCCTTGTCTAACGTCATGCTTTGCCTGTTTGCGGGTTTGTTTGTTTTTTTAGGTTCCTTCTCAAATTGAATTTCCCAACATTGGAGGTTTCATTTGGTACAACGAGCCTTTTTTTTTCATTTACTCTCTGCTATCCCTACCCACATCCCAACATGTCTTTTTCTTTTTTCCTCAAGAAAGGTGTGTGCAGCACTGCGCAGTAGCCTGAGCTGTCATTGGCAGGGCAGCTCAAATGAAATTTCATTGTATATGAAAGTGTGCAATGACCAATAAAGATTGATTAAAATGTAGGAGGGCAGATGTATAGAGTGTATAGAGTTTTCATTTTATAATGAAAATACTCAATAATACTCAATAATTCTCTAAAACTCAATAATAATGAAAATAATATGTAAAAAGACTGTCTGATCACATTTATGTTAATTATTCCTTAAAATAATTATTAACAATGATTTCTACAACAATGACGGTAGGAAACACACACACACACGCACGCACGCACGCACGCACGCACACACACACACACACACACACACACACACACACACACATATATGGAAATCTGTTCCAATATTTAAAAGTCAGAGGTATCCCATCTCTGAAACTTTGGTAAATATCTTTCTTGGCAGTTTTGTATGAATCAGCATATTTGCAGCATTTTGTTCAAAATCACACCAGTTACATTTCTGTGCAAACTGTCACTTCTAACATTTTTAGGAAATCATTAACTGTCATCAAACCATGCTTCATTTGTGCAAACCACTACCTTTGTAACATTTTTGAACAATTCATGAACTCTGTCTCATGTTTGTACAAATTATCAGTTATGGAAGAAAAAAATCAACTCTTTCACATTTTGAAATGAATCCTATCACATTAGCACTAATCACCATCATTTTTCACCAGCATCGCAACATTTTTAACAGATCATAACAACAAATCATTACATGTTTTCAACAAATTATTTTTCACATTTTTGTGTAATGGCACGGTGTTTTGAATGACAACATATGTTACCTCTTTCTTTGTCTGTAAATGTGTGTTAGTGGGAAGCCTGGCATTGCAGAGCTTATCTTGTCTTACCTTTACCTTGCAGCTCACAGTTCAGATGGTTCAGTTTTCCAGTGATGTCTGTTAAAAATGCAAGGGCAAGAATCCACTCAGTGTCCTCAAGCAGCAAGATGTCTTCCCCTTTGGATTGCATGAACTCTTTGATTTCGGTCAACAGTGACAAAAAACGCTGCAAAACTGGTCCCCTGCTGATCCATGGGGTTTCTGTGTGTAGTAACAGGTCACCATGTTCAGCTAACAGCTCCTCCAGCAGCACCTTCAATGTCCTGGTTGTTTGGCTTTGGAGCCATTTATGATCTTCACGACACGAGTCATCACATGATCAAATCTGGCCACTTTTGTACATACATATGTCCTGCTGGTGAATGCTGCAGTGGTAATGTAGGAATGTTGGGAAGTCTGGATCACCTCTGCATCGTACAATGAAGCCTGCATGGCGACCCGTCATGGAGGAGCCCCGTCCGTCGTAACTGAAACAAGCTTTTCTAATGGTACATTTTTCTCCACGAAGAAACTTTTCGCCGCATAGTAGATGCCAAAGCTGCCTTTGAGTCCCGGGTTTTTCCTGTCCATAGTGCGTATCCAGTCTATGTGCGCTAGCAGGTGGCTAGTTAGCATGGAAGCTTTGTGGCGGATAGAGTCTCTCCACATTGTGCCGCTTTACTGACGCAATAGTCGCCCCGCAAATAGGACACTTACATTTATCTTTCACTGTCGTGAAAAAGAACTCTTCCTCCCAGTCATCGTGAATAAATAGTGTTTTCTCTTTCACTTCTCTGCCATGTTTTGGGGGTAAAAACCACATCTAGCTTCCCAAAGTGTCTGCACCTGGACGCTGCAGCAGAATGACGTGCTGGTTGACATGCGCAGTGAACTCTGACTCGGACAACGTCAAAGTTCATTTACAACGAAGACATTTTTGTTTTTAAAAAAATTATAATAAATATTGTAATTCAAAATCTGCATTAATGTAAGAATTTTTGATTTAAAAAGAACAGCAACTATAATTTTTTTTTTTTTTTTTTTTTTTAAAGTTATTTTTTTTGGCCTTTTTGTCGGCTTTTTATTAGATAGGCGTAGTAAGAGAGAGACGGGAAACAGAGTCGGGGGAAGACATGCAGCAAAGGGCCGCGAGCGGGAATCGAACCCGGGCCAGCTGTGTCGGGGACCAGCCCCTGTACATGGGTCGCCCGCTCAACGCGTTGAGCTATACGGGCGCCCCAGCAACTATAATTTTTTATAAGGAATTTCATGGTGACTAGTGTTATTTTTAGAACATGTGTGGCGGGCAACTCATATGGTCTCTGCTGGCAACCAGGCGCCCGTGGGCACCGTGTTGGCTACCCATGCTCTAGAATGACCATAAGCAGACAACTCAAGGAACAAGGCTTAAAGGGAATAATAGCTGCTAAGAAGCCATTATTGAGATCTGCAAACATCCAAAAATGCCCAAACTTTGCCACAGAGCACAAACACTGGACTGTAGATGACTTGAAGAAGGTACTCTGGATGGACGAGTCCAAGTTTGAACTGCTCAGTCAGCATCGTTGTGTTTATGTGCAGAAACGCTGGTGAACGTTTGATGCTAGATGCATCACAGTGAAACACAGTGAAGGTCTACCACAACATGTTGGTGCATCATGGAATCCCTTCTGGATGGAACCTGATTGGTCATGGGTTCATATACCAAGAAGACAATGACCCCAATCATACTTCAAAGCTGTGCAGAGACGACTGGATCAAGAAAAAGAATCTGGAGTACTGAAACTGATGACTGACCAAGTCAAAGTCCAGACTTGAATCCTGTTGAACAGATCTGACCATAGGATGTCATACAAAATATTAAGATTTTTCACTAATATATGTGAATAAGGACTATTTAGTTGTTCCAGTTTTGTATTTGCCTAATAAATAACAATACAACAAGCTTATGACAGATTTCTAAAATGTTTGTGTTTTCTTGTTTCTATGACAGGTGGTCTAATAAATTTATTAAGCATTTTATATATATATATATATATATATATATATATATATATATATATATATATATATATATATATATATATATATATATATATATATATATATATATATATATATATATATATATATATATATATATGTACACACAGAAAGAGCAGGTCCTCTTCGTCTTTCCCGCTATAGAATGCCATGTTTTGATGGACAAACTAAACACTGGCTCTTGAGAGTGCCTTATGTTTTTAGCAGTTGTAATGGCCACCCTGTCCAGCTGTTGAACTGGCTGCAATTTGCAACCTTTCCACTAGATGCCACTAAATTTTACACACTGGACCTTTAAAGCGTATAAATTACAGTCATTAATTTTGCAAAAAGCAAAAACTGTTATTTAAATACAATATTTTTGTTTTGGCTTGCGGGACATAAAGAAAATATAACGAAATAAAATAAAGTTTATGCTGAGTTAGCCTAGTTAGCTTTAAACAGTACTAGTTTATCTGGTGTTACTTTTGTTCTCCATTATGATGAGATTCAGTTGCTGTGAGACAAACAAAACAGGCACCCACTTATGAGTCTTGAGCGCTCCATAGCACTATTACAGGGGTTTACAAATGGGGTGTTCCTGCATCCTGTTACAAATTTAGACAACTGTGTTACCGTTGAAGTCCATGTTCTATGAAACACCTTTGGTGCCAAACAATTTCTGCAAATGTGAAATAGTAGTGTAAATCAAGCACAACCTGTTCGTTTCTCTTATACTCTCAAACACAAAAAGGACAGTCACAGAAACAAATATGCAACACATGTTGGAGAAAATTCTGGACCACCTGATAAATATTATATGTTGGATCACCAAGGACTTCCTCAAGCTCAGTGACAAACAAAAATTTGAGACATCAAGAGCATGAGCCCCTTTTCCTCTGACATGCAACACACTGCCAAGAATCTGGGAGTCATTTTAGTTTCAAATAACGACAAAATGTGCAGTTCTGTTTTTATCTGCTTTGGGAACATATTGACGTTAAAATCAGTCAGTTTCACTATTTACATACCGAACAGAATGCATATTAAGAGCAAGACTATGTTAAGGGCACATAAATCAGAGGACAAGCAGAGAGGGTGAGGGAATACCTGTCCTGAGGCAAAGCTGGTCAAAGTCTGAGCAGCAGCCATTGTAGGTTTTGCACAGGTTGTCACAGCGACAGTTTGGTGGTTCCAACTCAACCAGTTCAAAACATCTGTTCCTGCAGGAGCCGGAGGTCGGTACATACTGCAACGCAGAGCGAGCTGGAAAAGATAAGAAATGTAGACTGTTGTTGTTTTATTTTACAATTTTTTATGTCATTTTCTCCTAAATGCAGGTTGAAGTTGCACTGAACAGACTTGAATGTGTTATGATCCTGCTCCAGCTTCTGCCCTTCTTTCCCCTTCTTCCCCATTTTTCCTCCTTTCTCCCTTGGGTTCTGATCTGTTTCTGTTTTGTCCTGTCTCTCTTTGGTTCACTCTGTCTGTCACCTCTCCCTCATGGCTCTCTCTCTCTCTCCCTGTTTCTCCTGCCTGCATTCTGCCATCAGTTAATTACTGCAATAATCAGATCACTCCGTTCACCTGTTCTCCACCTCACCTCCACCTATTTAAGCTCTGTCCTTTCATTCACTCCCCGCTGGATTATAGTTACCCACATGCCTTCATGGACTCTGTTTTCGGACTCTGTTTTCCCTTGCACTGGATATCCCTCACTTGGACTCAGTTCTTCTTTTGGATTCTAGCTAGCCCTGCTTTTGTCTCCAGCCAGTAGCTCCAGTCTTGTCTCCGTTCACCCCAGATTTCCTGAGCCTGCTTCCCTTCCCCTTCTGTTGTTAGTTCCCCCCATCTTGTAAGTAGCCCTCCTCCACGTAGTTCTAGTTTAGTGATCTTCCGTTTTTCATAGTGTTTGTTAGTAGTGGTTTGGTTTAGTTTTGTTTCCTCCCAGTTCAGTTCTCCGTTTATGTATTGTTTTAGGTCTCTGGTGTAATTAAAGCCTTTCTTTAATTCACATTGCTGCCAGTCTCTCTGTGTCTGGGTCCCCCCCCCCCCCCCCCCCCCCCCCCCCCAGTAACAGAATGCCAAACACTGCTGGAGTGGTGCACACATTGTACAATAAGCAGTTATAATGACCACAAGCCTTTAACTGTGATTAGCCATTACTGTACTGGCTAATTTCTTTCAAGTGGACATGGCGGTAATATCAGTCTGAAATTCTGATTAATTAATAGATTATTAATTAATTAATAGACCCAAGGTATGCAATAGTATCAGAAATACATTTTAAAGTTAAAGAAGACTACCTAGACACATATGAATAGATAATAAAAGTACTGCTAGTCATTTTGCTATGTACGCTACCAGTCAAAAGTCTGGACACACATTCTCATTCAATGCTAACAAAAAAGTGTTATTCTTCAGTAGATTAATACTGAAGAGTCACATTTTTTTGTTACAACATAACTCCATATGTATTCTTTTATAGTTTTGATGTATTCAGTATTAATCTACAATGTACAAAATGATTTAATAAAAAACACTGAAAGAAAAGGTGTGTCCAAACTTTTTCACTGGTATTGTACATCCCTATATTCCTTTCTTAAGTTGTTTACCTGAAGCAGATTTGCAGTTGGCTAAAACATTGTTCATGAAAATACAATCCCAGAATCTGATAGAGCTCCCGGTGGGGCCCACAAATGTCACAGCTAACTCAATTATTATTATTTATGTGTGAGTTTTAAAGCATTAATAGTGAACTGGGGGGAATTTTTAGCATTTTGTCGCTAGGTGCTAGAACAAAATCCAAGAAAGCATCATTGAATTTACTAAATATTGTCCGAATACTTAATGAAAAACTGCATTGTTCACATACCCTTGAAAGAAATAACCTATAAACTGTGACAAAATGTCTGTATGCGCCACGTGCCAAACTCAACAGTTACTAAAGTTTAACTTTTCACTTGGGACCAAAACTGTGCTAATATCGTATCACTATGGGGACACAATAATCCATTTGTCCACTTAATATCCAAAAGACCAAGGTCCATTTTGAGAAAGACCAAGGTCCATTTTGAGAACCCCCACTGGCCTAACTGAAGACATCCTGGAGATCTGAGGGTGAGACAGAGTGAACTTGCTGCTACTTTTCTAACAACATGCTCCTTGTGTGCTCGCTCATGAAAAAACAACCCTCCTCACAGAGAGAACCTGAGGATGCCAGGAGTTTTTCAACGTGCATTTATGTGTTCCTGTGTGGATGTATATGCACATTTTTGCAAGTACATGTGAATGTGCATATACGTTGTGTAAAGGAAGTGAGGTGTTACACTTTAAATTATTTATGCTGCCCAGCCAGTTGGCACAGCAAGAGTACAGTGTGTGTCGAGTAACAGCAGTGCTTCAATACCCTCTTTCCTAAAGTCCATCTTCTGCTCAAACCACGAAATGTATCTTTTAAAGACGACAGGATAATCACACTGTAATGGCAACACACGGTAGGTGAATAGAATTAAAGATAGGCAAAGGTAAAGTAAAATGTAAAAATACACGATGTAAAAACACTCTATTAATTGTGAATTTCAAGTCTCTAGTGTTGTTTTTATTTGTGCATCTTTCTGAAGTCAAATATGGACTTTCACAGTCAATGGACATTTTCCCCAGCATACGTTTTGACTTAT
The DNA here is from genome assembly GCF_022539595.1 of Amphiprion ocellaris. Taxonomy (NCBI): domain Eukaryota; kingdom Metazoa; phylum Chordata; class Actinopteri; family Pomacentridae; genus Amphiprion; species Amphiprion ocellaris. The sequence goes on from NC_072774.1 coordinate 37,770,479, forward strand.
TGTAGGAAAAAAAAACAGTTGTTACTGAAAACATTAACAATGGCTCTGCTCTGTACAAGTACTTCCTGCACTTATCCAGTTCTTCTTATATACAGTATATAGACACTGCATTGGTTACTCTATAGTGAGAAATAAACAGAGATTCGTGGCAAATCAGTATTTACATGCAATTTGGCCAACCTTGCTGACTGGTTAGCAACCAGTCAGCAACTACTTTGCACATTTAACAACTATTTTAGTATTTTAAACAAAAATTGTTGAGGATTTATTTGTCTGTTGTAAATGGCAGTAAAGTGACCTTTTTAGTTCTGGACTGCTGGTCAGACAACAGAAGACATTTGAGCAAACATTGTCCAGTATATTTATTGACAAAGGGCACTTGATTACGCAAGATAACATTGTTCAGTTGCAGCCTTGCTCCACTATTAACTTTGCATTGTGGGCCTGAAAGGACACTGTTGCACTATATTGTAAATACATTTACACACACTGTATGAATTACAGAGTGTGTAAATGTAAACACTACAGTGGTGCACACCGCAAAAAGGAGCTATTTTGGAAAAACACAAAAATGGTGAAGGACTTTTTCCCTCACCGGAATGGGAGTGCTGCTGAGCAACACTGTAACTGCTGACCAGTCAATCTTCTATGGTTTGTGGTCCTGTTAGCAGAAACAGCCCCATAAGTCAACCAGCAGGTTATTACAGCGTTTGATTGTTAAGCAGTCACGAGCAGGCATGTGAAGCAGTATTAGTTTTTGAGGCATTTGCTGAAACAACTAATACTATTACTAATACTGCTTCACATGAAAAAATATGGAGGTCAGGGTGGTGGATGGGTCAAACAAACATTGGACTAGAACTGGTGACTGCTTTTATTTTCCATTTCAAATGTTTTTTTAACCATGGCCCCTAACCCCTTATTAACCCTAACCCTCAACTGTTTATCATTGTAATTATGATGACAAAAGTTGTATTAACAAAGTATTTATTTTAACCCAAACCATGATCCCTCTGTAAACCTAACCAAGTTCCTGTACTAGATTTTGCAAGGCACTGCATGGCTGAAATGTCCAGATTCACAATGTGCACGAATGGCTTTTTAATTGCTTCATCTGCACAAAAATTCACAAAAGGCTGCAGCCATCATGTGCAGCTGTGACAGTGTGCACAGTTACTGTACATGTGTACAGTGCAGAAAAACTCTATGCCGACAGGGATTGAGATTTTGGGGGAGAAATGAGCTCCAATGCTCTCTTAATATTGACTCAAGGTAGTGCAGCTCAAACACTCTCTCTCCTGAAAAAAGCACATGGGCTGTCCAATCACGACCTCACAGGGTCACAGTGAACCGTTGTAACTCCCCCCATCAGCACCACCACATGGTCTGCTCGCTCATTTCATATGCGCTGGCAGACACTTCCTCACCCAGCAAATAAATGGAGCCGGAGAAATTCCACCAAAGCTGCAGTTGCTGCTTCTCATCTAAATGAATGTTATTCATGTTGAGAGTAGTGATGGTGGAGATTGCATTCTACTTGACATCTGGGTGACTGGGTGACTGATTGCATTTGAAGCTCACATTGAGTTCAACATTACTCTAAAAACAACCTCAAAAGCTATTACTTGCTTGCATCTAGAACTTGGAGAGTAGCTCCAGGCATGTCCTACCTGCACTAGGCCAAGATACATTAATATGTGTCCAAAACACACTTTCACATTGCCTGTGCTGAGCCACTTTGGCAACTATATTAAAGTGCATGATTTTTTTTCTTGTGTTGGCATTAGTGAACATGTGTGTAAAACACTGTTCTGAAAAGATTTCAACTAAACTTCTGCTATGCTATGAAAGACCAGGTATGAATTATTCTATGTCCATTGTACAGCAAACAACTACGCAATACTTGGTGATGAAGAGTCACAAATAGCAGTTACTTTCAAACCTGGTTGTTACTGGATTATTCTTGTGTACAAAATGTTAGAAAAATGTCTGTCAATCAACAGCGGAAAATCCCTAAGAAAATTCTATCAAAAAGCAGCAGCTGAAACAACAGAGTGCCTGGCATATTTGCTTGGCAAAAGACTTAAAAGGATTGATTTTCAAAATGACTGTTTGCTTATTTTGCATTGTTTGACGTTCAACTGATTTATTGTGACAGCCCTGATGTGATGCAGTGATTATTGATCAACTGCCATACATGAAGCTGGAATACAATGATGGGGTCATTGGAGGCACTGTGTTCTCTACAACACAGCATGAAAAAGCTACAGTTCATACAGTCTAATGTTGTGAAACAATCCCAAAACAAGTTCTGTCTCAAGTTATGCTAAAAGATAGAATATAATCTAAAAGCATAGAAAAAAAAGCTCAACCTGACAGAGGGACAGTAAAACCTTTAAGCATAGAAACTACTCACAGCAATGAGTCACTGAATAAAGCTAACGATTTGTAGATTGGTTTTTAATGTTAAGCTGAGTAAATGTATAAGAACAATAAAATGGCAGTGGTAGTTAGTGTGCAGGAAGTATCGAGCATACTGCTAGGGAAAAGAGAAGAAGGAGAAAGGAAATAAATAAGCAAAATAAATAGATAATTAAAACAAAATATTAAGGAAAGCAGAGGAGAAACATGATTGGGAATGGATAATGGATAATGGATAAAGCTATAGTAGGAAATGGAGATGAAGCACTGTCCACAGATGTTTTACTAAGGATATGCCCTCAGATGAATTAAACAGGCTCTCTGATAATCAAACAATAATATTCCAGCCCACAATCAATAGAATTGAATCCCTTCTTGCAATTTCCAGTCCAATTTCCAATTCATCATTAAAATACTGTCTCTTGACTCGCCTTTTACAATATATTAAGTAACATTGTATGTATAAATCAGCTAAATAAATGCATGGATGAGGGTTTAACTGCACGGTATACTTTAATGTCAGTTTTCCACTTTACTAACAAACAGTTAGAGGTTAGAGAAAAGAAACATTTTCATTAAAAAGAAGGTGTTTTCTCTCATTGTGCTTTTAGTGAACAGGAACACTCCTTCTGGAGTCCATTTAAATATTACAACCTGTTCAAGTCACACTCATAGCCATATGCATATCTCATGGTGTAAGGCAATGGCTAAAATTAAGGAAATACTGTTGTTGTTGAATTTGCATGAGGCTAAGGGAAACTTTTCTCCAACCTTAGTTTCATGAGGACATCAAAGTTCCTGGTTTGTCAGCTACAGAGTAGCCAGCTGGATGCTGAGAGAACTCTGGTGTCCTTTCCAAGGACCTCAGCTGTGCAAATGCTTTCCATCTCAAGGTGAAGCAGTTCAAAGATGTTCTCTGTGTTTCCTAGGAATAGCGTACTCACACTCTGTCCTGGCTGAAGTCCCATCCTCTCCGGAGCGTCTGGGCCGGTCATGGACAAATCCCAAACACGTGTGAGAGCCACACAGAAGTGGCAGGAACCACAGAAACTGAGAAAACAACATCACACCTGACATTAGAACAGGCATTCATTCAGTATAAATGTTGCATGTGCTAATCAAAGGTCATGGTGTTTATTCATAAGAGAGCAAACGCAATAGGCAGAGGAATGACAGCTTCACGGGCTGCACAGTGGCGTAGTGGTTAGCACTTTCGCCTTGTAGCTAGAAGATCCCTGGTTCGCGTCCCGGCTTTCCTGGGATCTTTCTGCATGGAGTTTGCATGTTCTCCCTGTGCATGCGTGGGTTCTCTCCGGGTACTCCGGCTTCCTCCCACAGTCCAAAAATATGCTGAGGTTAATTGATCATTCTAAACTGCCCGTAGGTGTGAATGTGAGAGTGATTGTTTGTCTCTGTATGTAGCCCTGTGACAGACTGGTGACCTGTCTAGGGTGTCCCCTGCCTTCACCTGAGTCAGCTGGGATAGACTCCAGCCCAAGCTCGGTGTGATTACTACAAAATGCCTTAAAATGCAATGCTTTTATTTTAATTTTGAGCTCTACTGTAGTACAGAAAATAAACAGCCCCATAGAATTTAAGGCCTCTGCTGTGCACAGGTGCTCCAAAAGTCATTCTCAAATTTAGATTGCAAAAAGTTTCTGATACATTAAAACACCAAGCCCTGCACTGGCTGGCAATGTTGAACGGAGCTCAAGAGGCTGCAGTACAGGAGAGCTGCTGAGTTCAAAGTGAATGAGGACCACCCGCATCCGCATAACAATCGCCTTTTATAGTTTGAAAGACGAATCCACAATTGTTCTGCAAATGCTTAACAGCAGGAAAGGGAGCAAGCGGTGAAAATTCTGAAAACAGCAAGACGACATCCTTTCACGAAAAACCAAAATGCACTGCCAAATGCGTAACTGCGCACGGATTTACGCACCGCAATGTGTATTCTCTGAAGCGCCATACACTTAAAGGCTGTAGACGTGGACTCTTACCGTACCAGTTTCTGTAGCAACATGTTCCTCTGCTGGCCTGAGTGTAGTCTTGTGCTGTAGGTTGGAGAGTGAGTGATGCTGACTCCGAAAACGAAGGACCACCGGAGAGGAGGGACGGTGGGGGGAGGTGACTGAAGGGAACGGACCGGATTCTCATTGGGGCCGGTTTGGAGGAGGGCTTTCATTTGAGCTCGTATTTAGGCAATATGATGTGTAAAGGGAACCGCAGCAGGCAGTCAGCAGTAGAAATATACCAGCTCTACAGATAAGACACAGTTATTATGTAGAACACTGGGACAGCCATTTTCACAGCAATCCGCTGTGTTAACATTGATAAGAACATTGGATTGATTCGTGGACTGTATGGTGTAAATAAATACCGTAAACAAAATAGTACCGGCGTACAAAATGATAGCACTGCAACAGCCTACATTTATGTATTTGTTGTGGGTTAGGGTAAGGTAAGCTTGGGTTAGGGTAACCGATAGTGGTTCAAAGTGCTGTATAATACGAGCAAAAATAAAACTATGTTAAAAGTAGTAATAACACACTGGAAAGCAAAAATAAAGTATTTTTGTATACTAAATATAAATAAGCCCATATTGTGGGCTATTGAGTTGATAAACATATGTAATTTCGCAAATAACCAAAGCATAAGAAAGAATAAAATAATGTATAGTAGCATAAAATTGGTTGTGTCATTGTTTTTTTTTTCTTTCTTGGAGATTTTCCTCATTTAGTAGCCTAATATAGGCAAGTCACTCTCGTTACCTTGTTCATGCAAAAGTTGTCCTTTTAGGAGAGGCCCTTTGTAAGTAAAAATAGTAAAAGTAAAAGCAACTTTTTCTTTCTTTTTTTGTCTCGTCACTGTTGTGAAACTTAGCCTCATTTTGGCTAGTTTTTGGTCTTCACCATCAGCATAAACTGATGAGTTGATAAAAACAACTCATCAAAGATAAAAAACAAAAACACTTACCATACACAAACACATACCATCTTAATCTTCAGAGACTTCTTTAACCTCTTGTTAGGTAAATATTCTTTCAACAGAATAATAATTATCAATATAATGAACACATTTTCGGTTTTCCCTTCTCCAATCTTGATCCAGCGGTAATACTCGCTTCCCAAACCGCCTCCTACCCAGGTCATGTATTAGTGCGCATGTGCAGTGTGTCGATCAACGTTAAAAGCAGCCTTGCATCACTTCATGTTGAATTATGTACAAGCACTTAAAAAAGGACATACTTTATTTACTTGTTTCAGAAACAACAAGAATTGCAACATAGAAAACATTATGCCCAGGTTCCTAAATTACATTGCATCCCTGTGAATTCTTCTTTCAATTAATATCCTCTACATTTCTGTCATGACTGGAGCATCTATTAATACAGTACACAGTGATATCACCTCAGTTTTCAGTAGATGATGGCGTTCAATATAAGAAACAGACTGGTACAAGTGCTATTTTTACCACTTAGTAAGCAGTTTGTAATCCCATTCATCTAGGAGATGAATGGGATTACAAACTGCTTACCACACAGGAGAGAAGGGTTCCCAAAATAATTCACATGCACTTAAAGGGAACAAATGCTAACGTTTACTAATTAACAAGAATCTTAACATAAATGTCAACACTTTGTCTTTTATTGTCTTATTTAGACAAGACGGCTGATTACATAAGGAAACCGTTCTTGACCCTTGGAATCACAGTTTGTAAGTGTAAGTATTGAATTCTACATGTTCCTTTCATTGTTTAAAACCACCTAATCAAACCTAAGAAACACTGCCAGAGAAATCCAGCCACAAATGCCATTGTGGAGTTGGATTTGGTCTAGTTAAAACATTTGTAGATACAAAAGCATCTTGATCAATGACAACAGCTGGAAAGCAAATATACTGAAAAAAACAGAACAAAACCAAAAAAAATACTAGTATTACTTGAGTTTCAATCGACAATAGAGTCAATTTCCTTTGTTTAATTTTAATTTGTGAGCAGACTGGGAAATGTGATTTGCAGGATGTTAAAGACACCGGAGGCTTAGTCCACACAGAATCCATCATGTTTCCCCTCAGAAGCCGCTCTCTGAATGTTGGGATTGAGCTGTGGGGATGCTGTGGGGATGAGGCACACCAAAGTGGTGTCTCTGTTCAGGGGAAAAGTGTATGAGGTTGGTTAAGACTGTATTTGACTGTTTGTGGAGAGAGGTGCATGTGGTTGCATGCCTCACACTGCCTGGAAGCGGTGTTAAAAGTCCACAAACATGTGAGTGTGTGCAGTGTAATGACACAGATGCCTCTGGAGGATTTACCCTAATGACACAAGAGCCTCAGTTCAGTCCATTTTTCCCCTTTCAAGCAAACATGCACTTCTGTTTTTGTGGGAAAAAAAACTACTTCTGTTTATCCGAAGATTATGATTGAAGTGCAGTTTTGTCCAAATGCATCTTACTGCTTGATAACCTACTTAGTAATCAACATTGAGTACAATTAAACATGGAGACAAACTCTGAACAGGGATGCAAGCCTGCTACTGTAAGACAAATATATGCAGATGGCCCTGTTGGAGTCAACTGCAGCAGGAAACCGAACTACCCTCCAGAATGTTTAGTCGGACAGAGAGGGTGAGCGCAGGGATCTGCCACTGGCCGGGCTGTTGCTGTAGGCATGCGAGTTGTCCCTGTCTCTGTCCTTCTCCTTGTCCTTGCTTTCATGTTTGTGCTTGTGCTTGTGTTTATGCTTGTGTTTCTTCTTCTTTTTCTTGTGTTCGTGATGATGGTGGTGGTGATGGTGGTGGCCATGGTCACCTCCGTGCTTAGAGGATGAGGAGGTGGTCTCCTTAGCGAAGGATGGCACCGGTGTGGCTGGCATGGAGAGCAGGGACTGTTCCACCGACGGTGGCTCTTTACCTGAAAAGACAAATATATTTTAGATTGGTCTGCAGCATTAAACCAGCAAGCTAATCAGTCTCACAAGAAGAAACACTGATATAATCAAATATTACAATTATATTATAAATCTTTAGCTTTGAAGCTTTGAAGGGATGGGAACGAGGGAATTTAACTGACGACACATTTATTACTTGCAGGGTGGAAGAGGAACTACACGCATGTCTAAAAATGAATTGCAGTTTAGCTGTAGTACCAGTTTAGACCACCAGGTGGAATCTCTCATTGTTTAACACTAACATTCTGAGGAGGTGGTCACTTGGAGTATGGCACTTATGTGACGTGACATAAGCCGCTGGAGCAGCTTCAAAGCAGCTTTAAAGCAGCTTTACAGAATGATCACAACTGAGACCTTTTTGTCGTAGTGATTAAACTATTATTGATTGATAAGGCTGTTATGTAATAATAATAAAGAAAATGGTTCAAAACAATTTACACCCCATTAGCAACCATACTCGAGGGGATAACACAGAACTAAGACCTTTATCAAATTGTGAATTGAGATAATTATGTTTCATGTGCACCAGATTTTGATCATATTATAATATAGTTTTTACATGGGTAACAGAGAAATCAGGCTATTTATGTCCTTTTATACATGAAAAACTATAGTATTCCACTCACTGATCACTGTGTGCTGCTTGTGATTACAACAAAAACCATCAATATAACCTGATATTCCTGTAATTGTCATCTTAACCCTAACAAGTTAATTCAAAATAAGGTTACCGTGACTTTTAGCATGCTTAGCACTATTGACTGCCAACATGTCTGGCATGATGTGCAAAGTCAAAAATACAAAAACGAGTCCCATCATCATTTGCATTCTTTGGTCTAGGGTTAGGGGGTTAGGGTAAGGGTTAATATTCTATTAAAGAAGCTGTTAAACTAATAGAAGTGTTCAATGTAGTTTTCTGCTGGAGTGAAGGGAGCTTAAGCCAGCTTCTGGTCTACTGCTGTCTGGACTGAAAAAATCCACTGAAATCACCTTCTTTGCTTTTATAAATAAAATACATGTTTTGCATATTTAAGAGTAGGTTTCAAATGGCAGTTTCTATAATGTTTAAAGCCCTTTTGCAACAGTAAGCAGAGCAACAAACAAAAAAAAATCTATCCAATGAGTGTTGCAACTTAAGTTTCCTTTACATTTCCCATTAATGGATTAATTGGAAACCAACTTCGGTGTTATGTCTGTACACATGTAAATCATATCTAAAAGTAGTCAGTAGGCAATAAAAAATGACAATGGAAGAGTAGTTAAGGAACAAGGAATACAACAGAATAGCAAAATAAAAACAAAAAAAACACATAACTCCCTGTGAGCGAGTTCTTGTCATTCTCATTTATTTTGTTTTTTTTATTTTGTTATTATGTTAAGAAGGACCTTGAGAACCCTGTATGGTAGGTATATGTAAAAATGTACCCATTCCAAGTATAGGATTTATATTTGTAATGCAGATTCGTTAATTTAATCAAATGTAATGTCCATGTCCTGAACCACAATTGCTACAGTGTGTCCTGTTATATAAAAGATGATTTTTCCAAAACACAGCTGAAGTGTACAAGTACAAATACAGCATAACTGTCTGTGGTTCAGAATTACAAAAGATAAATCTGTGGATGTTCTCAGTCATCCAGGTCATGATAAGTCTCAAGCAAGCATAAATTATGGCAACTGGACTAACCTCGTGTGAGTCGAAAACGTTTCACCTCTCATCCAAGAGGCTTCTTCAGTTCTGAAAGCCTGGTGGGGAGTACCAGATATTTATCCACCAGGAGGGTGGTGGCAAAAACAAGTGGACAAAGACCCGAAACCAATAGACTCGTTAGGAGTCGTTAGCCTTTGATGGGCGGTCGTTACCCCTCCCTCTAGGAGGGTGGTTGGGGGTCACCTGACTGCAGGTGGGACAGATGGCTGCACCTCCTTGGGAGGGCTCTAAGAACTGCGTTGTAAGTGGGAGATAAGTGGTGTCTGAGGCCCCCTCCTCTGTTCAAAGATGGCCGTTCTAGTTTGACATGAATGGCTTCTTTTACCCCTCTCTCAAACCATCTGTCCTCTCTGGCTAGAATGCGCACCTTGTGGTCATCAAAGGAGTGCCCCTTCTCCTTGAGGTGGAGGTGGACTGCTGAGTCCTGGCCTGTGGTCGTGGCCCTCCTGTGTTGTGCCATGCGCTTGTGTAATGGCTGCTTAGTCTCTCCAATGTACAGGTCAGAGCATTCCTCATTGCACTGCACTGCGTACACCACATTGCTCTGTTTCTCCCTTGGAATTTTGTCCTTGGGATGGACCAGCTTTTGCCTCAGAGTGTTGCTGGGCTTGAAGTGTACTGGGATCTGGTGGGTGTTAAAGATCCTCCTGAGTTTCTCTGAAATTCCTGCCACATAGGGGATGACAATGTTGTTTCTCTTTTTCCAAGGGAGAAACAGAGCAATGTGGTGTACGCAGTGCAGTGCAATGAGGAATGCTCTGACCTGTACATTGGAGAGACTAAGCAGCCATTACACAAGCGCATGGCACAACACAGGAGGGCCACGACCACAGGCCAGGACTCAGCAGTCCACCTCCACCTCAAGGAGAAGGGGCACTCCTTTGATGACCACAAGGTGCGCATTCTAGCCAGAGAGGACAGATGGTTTGAGAGAGGGGTAAAAGAAGCCATTCATGTCAAACTAGAACGGCCATCTTTGAACAGAGGAGGGGGCCTCAGACACCACTTATCTCCCACTTACAACGCAGTTCTTAGAGCCCTCCCAAGGAGGTGCAGCCATCTGTCCCACCTGCAGTCAGGTGACCCCCAACCACCCTCCTAGAGGGAGGGGTAACGACCGCCCATCAAAGGCTAACGACTCCTAACGAGTCTATTGGTTTCGGGTCTTTGTCCACTTGTTTTTGCCACCACCCTCCTGGTGGATAAATATCTGGTACTCCCCACCAGGCTTTCAGAACTGAAGAAGCCTCTTGGATGAGAGGTGAAACGTTTTCGACTCACACGAGGTTAGTCCAGTTGCCATAATTTATGCTTGCTTGAGAATTACAAAAGATGCACTCATCATCTATGTCAGTTGTATTTGTATATGTGTCAATTGTATTTTCCAATTGGCATAAACATAGCGAGGAAAAAGGAAGCTGACACTGAAAACCACAGAGAAGGAAGCATGGCATCGTCCACAGTGTGCTCTTATTAGTGACAGCAATATGTTGTTACTATGTTACTGTTGTTAATATCCTCACATAATGCAAGCTCTAGAAAAACAAAATCTGCTGATCGACCTTTGAGTTTTGTTGGCAGCTCTAAATGCTGTGGTTTCATTAGATCAGAACATCCATGCTGCCAAATCTTTTTTTAAAAACGTGTTATCAGATGACACATATTTTATTTCTTTTTCTGAATGATGTAAGATATGCCATGCCAGCTGAAGTGATGGTCACACAAACGTGCATGTGTGTGTTTGTGCATGCGTGAATCTGTGCATGTTTACCTGGTGTAGAAGGTCTTTCTAACAGATTCAGATGTTGGTGAATGAAGGCCTGACTATCATGAACAGTCTCCATATCAATGTCTTCATCTTCCATAGTGTTGAACTGCAACAAAGCAGAGAGAATTACATTGTAACATCCTATGAATAACAATGACTTGTATTTTCAGTCAACACAGATTGAACTGGTCATTTTCCAAGTTTCTCTTGATAGCAGAGATATTTCTTAAGAAAACACTGCAGGTGTCAGTAAAGAGTTCATTAATTCTCAGCCTAAATTAAACTCAGAGCAGCCAATGCAAAAGAAATGGAAGGAGTTAGGAAGGAAAAAACAAATATCTTACCCTGATCTTGAAGCGCCCTCCTCTTCCATCATCATCCTGTTGCTGCAGTACCTGTCCTGGCTCTGGAGGAGACCCCAGTGGGGTCTCAGCTTTCCTCTTCAGGCCCTGAGGGGGCTGACCTACCCCACACACTCCCAGTGAAATAGGATCTGGCTCTTCATCCACCTGACAGATCAAAAAGAGAAAGAAAAAAATTAATCTGTTGCATTTTGCCTTTATTTTTGCTGTAGTACTGTAATATGAATAATACATTTTCAGCAAATCCAGACGGTGTATATAAATCCAATGAATAGATTTAAAAATTAAATCTAAATCTAAAATAACAATACTTAACATGATATCCTTCATTATTATTATCCTATCTTATTGTAGTTAACATGGGTACTGGCTAGGCTAACAGAGGTTTAATCAACAGTCACAGACATTTTATCACGAAAAACCAGCCACAGAGCTACTCTCTCTGGTAATTCTGGGTGATGCAATGAGAATGAGGTATAGCCAAATACTGTTGGCAGCATTATCCTGTAGTGCCCATAATTGTATAGATCTAATCTAAGACAACCCAGTTTTTATGGAAGTAGCTTCTATGTGTACCGTGTAGTACTACTAAATCAAAGGACCACCAAGCAGCTCGCTGCTTACATCACCACTGAGCTATAAAAGCCAATGGAAACCTGACACATTATACTGACACCGTGACTCATTATAGTAAATTGCTGCTGCTGGAGACTGGAAGGGTCCTCCAAGGCAAACCACTTCCATATATCCTGGTCTTGCTCAATATTAAGTTCAGAAGGTTCATGAAGTTTTACAAAAAGATCTTCAGGTTTAAATCAGTCCTCTTGCCTGTAAGGACAGATACTTGTCTTGGATTAGTTGAAACTAATTACTGACTGGACTGAGATTATTTCCATTTTTTAACATGGGAAGAACAACTTTCCTTTTTTTTGTTATCTTTAAAGTGATCTAAATATCATAATATTATCATAATATTCAGGTTCTAGTAATTAGTGGACAACATAACTAGCTCAAACCTAAATAATTTGCCATGCTGATAATGAAATGGCTCCACTACACTTACCGTTGTGTAGCTCATGCCCACACCATGGATGCCTATACTGGCAGGGGTGTCCAAGACAGTGCTGACACCCAGCTCAGGCTTGATGGTGGGGTTGAGAACAGCTTTCTTCTCCTTCAGGTTGAGAACCAGGCCTAGTTCTGGTAGTGGCAAGCATGAGGGCCGAGTTAGACCAAACAATGTGTAGTAAAGATTCACAGCGTCACAGCGAAGCCGCCAGTCATTGGAGGTACCTGGAAAAACAAAGGGCAAGGTGGAACAACAGTGTGGGGTGACAAGTAAATTATCATTGTGTAATACATAGTTTGCAATCTTATCACCACACAAAGCAGTAAAGTATGAAGGAAGAACCAGGTAAACTAAATCCAATGCTTTAAATCCAATGCTTTAAAAGCTAATCAAGACTGCCAAAACCCTGCATAAGCCAGCATGCTTAAAAGAAGGGCTTGTCATAGTATTGGACCTAGCACCTGTCTTCAAGAGGCAGTTGCCACGTTTACATGAGACCTTTAATTCCTCTTTAATTTGGAATTAAAGTTAATTCCGCTTTAAAATCTCCTTGTAAACACTTAATTCTGAATTAAAAAGTTAATTCTGAATAAACTTAATTCCAAATAAACTACCTGGTTTATTCCAATGTTAATTCCGAAGAAACTAATTCCTGTGTACGTTCTATTCATGTATACAGTTAATTTCACTTTAGTTAATTCCGGTCATTCTGTGCATGCTTGGCTCCTCACGTAGCGACGTACACAGCTTGGTCGTCTGCCTCCCTTCTCCGGTATTCTATCCATCTATCCATCTATCCATCTATCTATCTATCTATCTATCCATCTATCTATCTATCTATCTATCTATCTATCTATCTATCTATCTATCTATCTATCTATCTATCTATCTATCTATCTATCTATCTATCTATCCATCTATCCATCTATCTATCTATCCTTCTCAAGTGACGCAACAGAAGTAGTACACCATTGTCGAGTTGCTGTTTCAAAACGACAATAAAAAGCAAAGAGAAAAGTGTGCTTATTAGTTGTTCCTCCATGTTGTTGGGGAAAAGAAATGCCACGGCAAATGGAGTTTGTTTTCTTCCAGTAAACAGGGATACGTCACGTCCATACCCTGTCCAATCAGAATCCTTTCCAAAGCCCAAGCGTTAAAGCGGAATTAAGGAAGGGGATAAACCTGCGGTCCATGTAAACCTTAATTCGGAATTAATATTTCCATGTAAACACGAAGCACAAAACTTTAATTCCGAATGAGTTAATTACGAATTAATAATTCCGAATTAAAAAACTTCGTGTAAACGTGGCCAGTCAGAAGCCCTCCTGATGTAGGCGTCACTGTTGACACCCAGCTGGGGTTGGCATAATGGGATCTGAGCTTCTGATTAGGTCACACAGGAGGTGTACCCATAGTAAGACACCAAATGAATGCTAAGAACGTTGTGCTTTGAAATTTACATACATACACTACGAGTCAAAGGTTTGGACACACCTTCTCATTCAATGCTAACAAAAAAGTGTTAATCTTCAGTAGACTAATACTGAAGATTAACACTTTTTTGTTTACAAAATAATTCCATATGTATTCTTTTATAGCATTGATGTCTTCGGGATTAATCTACAATGTAGAAAATAATTAAATAAAAAACACTGAATGAGTAGGTGTGTCCAAACTTTTGATTGGTAGTGTACATATATAATGACCATTATTGTCATGGAAATATCGTGCTTTCATTGATTTTGCTTAAGTGTTCTTATTTGGGATTCAAGGAAACACAACTGTTGGGAGAAAACATTGAAAGGCCAATGTAGTGTTTGTAAAGTTCAGACCATAACTGTAACTTTTAAATGTGCTCTATTTGTACCACTTTTTGTGCAATCAACACTGAAGACCTTGGCGTAACATAATAACCCTTTCATTCGGGTGCACCATATCATCGCCTTTCGCCCTCCTCTGTAACAGCAGGCTTTTCATCCTCTGTGTTTCAGTGCAGCCATTCAGAAAATCATCATCATCAGCACTGCAGTAACTTTGTCCCTTCTGACACAGTCACTGCATGTGTGACTTTTTAAGGAGTTCATCCTGAGCTGCACGCTCTTCAACCACACATTTTATTTGACATTCCCAGAGACAATACCAGCACAACTAAATGCAAGACAATAAACTCTTAGTGACACGAGAGCTAAATGTATCATTATAAGAGTCATTTGAGTAGTTGAAGGAATACATGAAACACCAAATCTTGCTAAAGCTGACAATCCAAAAGCCAGGTGCCGAACATGGGGGGTGGACTGTGGCTTTCAGAGGTGGTTGAAATAAATGAATAACAGCAGCAGAAAGTCCTCTGAGTTTGTGTTCTTACAGCGCTGACCTTCAGCCAGTGAAACATCATCCTGTGTGAATGTGTGTGTTTAACACATGGGGGGGCTATTGGATATGGGGGGAGGGGAATAAAACAACCAACACATTTTCATAACATAGTATTTAAGGTAACCACACTGTTCACTATGTATTTAAACTGGCAGCACTGTCCAGCAGCAGTTCACTGGAAATAATGATCAATCAATATTTTTGTCCATTCTTAAAGGAATAAACTAAATTAGTCAATAAACTAAATAACATGTTGCAATAAGATCCCAGTGGTCTACGGGAATATGGAACTGTGAACATATACTTGTATTTAGCTTTTGAGGTGGTGTGTATTTGGATTGGCAGACTAAACCTTTATGGCCTGACTAGCAGGCTGAAAGACACACAGGACCCCCTGGAAGAGAAAGAAATAATGAAACCTGAGGACACAATAGAAGGCAGAACCTTGTGTGTATATAGAGGCAATGAACCAAGACGTAGGCCTGAAACTTTTTTTTTTATAACTGCATAATACATTTAACATAGCATATTACAATTAATGAAAGAGACAAGGAGCATATTTCATCTGAGACACTCTCTTGGCCAGTAAACGGACATCACTTCCATGGGGACAATGTTCCTGTTCCTGACATTATTTATTTGGGTCTTATTGCACCTAACAAGAAAATGTGAAATGTGTTGTCTAAGAATAGCACGAACAATAATACATAAGGACAGTAGGTTCAACAGCAGTTCCACTAAATGATCTGGATTTTACCATGGCATCTCCCAAAGAACCTAGTATAGGTTCTACTTTTATTGTTAACCCCCCCTAACCCATACCAATGAGGAGGATGTACAAAATCTGGAGTGGATTTCTGCTACAGCCCCGATTTTAAGAGAACTGAATCGTAACAGAAATTTATGTGGATGCAAAAAAGCAGACAAAAGCAGTTATATTATCTCAAGGATAAAGCAACAATGTTCCTATAAAAATGCAAAATAATTGAAGTGTACTGTGTACCCTTTGAAACTTCTGCATTATATTGACTTCAGTATAAATACTCACAGCATCAGGACAGACAGAAACTCTTGATTTCTAACAGCTAGAGACCATAAATAAGAAAAAACTAACAAGAAATTTAACAAACTAGTTCAGATGGCTGTGAGCTTTCATAGACAGATTTTTTTGGTAAAATAATCGGCCTCAAAAGACAATAATTAACAACCTTTCCATATGTATTACAGTTTGTTGTCCTTACTTTCTTAACTTTACTGCCTCTGTTGTGACTGCTCTCTGCCTCTGCAGGGCAGGCTACTTTCTAGAACAAATCATTAATTAGCCACCACATAAGTTCATTTCATTATGAAAATAATGCTTAGTTGCAGCCATGCTATGGAACCACAACAGTAGCTGTCAGGCATTATGTGTCAACTACAGGACATGTGGCTATAAATTTACATACACATATTGTGTATGGAGGTAAGCAAGTGAAGCTGGACGTAAGCCCAGACTACTTTATTTCTAAGAAGTCAACTTAAAAAGAAGAGAGAACAGGTAAGAGGAAAGAGAGTGGAAAAGCAATCAAATCTTAGATAATGCAGCAAAAAATTGGCAAAAACCAAATGCTACTTCACTTTAGCTTCAAAGCATGTGGCAATATGGCAAAGATTCATGGTTTTTCTTTTCTATTTCTCAGAACAGCAAAAAGCAGAGTCTGGAAACCAGCTGACATACACACAAGTGTTGCATTACCAATCTGATAACAATAATTTGAGGCAGAACCAAGTCTTTCCATGAGATTCCTTTAAAGTTAATGCCTAAGTATTTGAAATATATTCTAGAGGATTATAGTGAATCGCTAAACAGTGTCATAGAGTTGATGAACAGCAGATTGTTTTAGTCTGACAGAAGTCTGTCCTTTGATGCACATGTGGAAAAGGAAAGTTTTTTTTTTTTTTTTTTTAAACTTGACTTTGGCCTGAAAGACAAAATGAGATTATAGATAACAGGTGATTAAATATCAATAGGAATATATAACACGTGCGTTTTTGGTACTACTTTGTGCTCTTCTCTAGTTCTCTAGTTCTCTTCACTGAACAACACATGGAATAGAAAACATAGCTTTTAAATAAGCAGCATGACATGAATAAGGTACAAAAATATGACTCACACAATGTTCTGACAATCTCTGTATGGTCTAATAAACTGTTGTTTGTTTCTCTGTCAGTGGAAAACAAGAACCCTGCTGGATTCTTGTCAACTTCCCTGACCAAAGCCCTAACCCCATCAGTAACTAGGCAGTAGTTACTGATTGTGGGTTAAAGCCAGTTCAAAAAGAAGCTCCAGTGGCTCCAAACTTCCATGTCAGTGACAGAGCCAACTGTGTGGCTTGGAACTTTAAAATAAACAACAACATCTGCAAAGTGTCTTACTGCTTTCTGAAGCCATTCTGGTATCTGAAAGCATTCAGAAAGTCCCACTACATTTTGAAATATCTCCAAAGAAATTTGCAGCCACAGTGTTTTGAGAGCAGAGGAGTACTAGTAGAATGGAAGTAGCTGCTGCCGCGCAAGTTTTGAGATTTTCAGTGATACAGAGAATAGACATTTCTGAATTCGATAGACAAACAATCAAATATCAGAATGAAATCCTTTAAACATAATCAGGCTTCTGCAAGGTCTCTTCTACATGGAGGAAGCTCTTCAGCTAAAATGGATTTACTGGAACTTTGTCCCAAAGGAAACCAAAGACAACATGTTATGAGAAAAAAAATAATGTTTTCTTGGTTCTGCTCCATGCAGTGTGTGTTAGCTGTGACAACAGTCCCTGCAAGGAAAACTGAGTATTCATTAACTGAATTCCCATCAGTGTAATGTGCCTTAGTTGTGGTTGGATAGGTCCATTCGTGGTTAGATTCTATGTCATGAGAGTAAAAGAAAAAGCTACGCTCTGATTTGTTTTTGAGGAACAAAAGCCAAAGAGCAACAGTCCAAGATCTATTCATCATCAATCAGATACAGTATATTTCCAAACCTACTCTGCAGTCTGAGAGTGAAGCAATACCATCATTTTAGCCAATGAATAGCAATAGCAAAATTGTCACCAGTCAGAAATGGGTCATAAAAAAAATCGCCTTGGTAGTTATAGGCACATGAGGTTCTGCAAAACTGTTGAGTGGCTAACATAATTGAATTTGAGATGTTTGTTCAGGAAATGACAAGATGAAAACTGCAATTAAGTGCCACATTTGTTTTTGGAGCGACAGTTACACAGCTTTGTACCAGATCCCTAATACACTGTCAGCTGAATTTAGAATATATATATATAATTTTATTAAGAGCCATGTAGGACTTAGAAATGGTTCAGTCATATCCAGTCACAGGCTCCACAATAAAAAACGCCTGATACACAACACAGACAGTACTACACTGAGAGCCTGATAACATTTAGCATCTTCATTTAAGTAAAGCTAGGCTCTAATAGCTGGTTCTGTTTTGGATAAAAGTCCCAGCTGGCAAAATACCTGGATTCATTAAGCTGCGAGGCTAATAAATCTCTCAAGAAATCTTATTAACAAAGACCAGTGATGGAAAAATGCCGGTCATGTTAGCAGTTCTCATTTCTTGCCATGGCTTCTCCAGTTAAAATATCCAGTGTCACCAATGGCAGATTGACATCAGCTGCAGTAAATTAACTTTAAAAAAAAAACTTTAGTCTGTTGGTTAATGTGCTCTGTCCAAGCTGCTGACTGAACTGTCCAACAACAATTTGTTGGGGTTAGGGTTAGTTAAGTGAGGAGAGACATCATCTGTAACGTCAATCTACAACCACCAGTAAATTGTGTGATCAGCCGAGCATAGCACATATTACACATTCAATCAGCATTGACAATCCATTAAGCTTATAGGGGTGAAATAAGGTCTCCATAAAGGGATAAAAATCAATGTGTCCATTAATATCTTATTTAGTAGCAGACACTAAAAGCTACAGTATTTCTGGCTTCTCGCTCAACAGCAGCTCATCAGATTTCTAAAGTGAGCCCTTAGCTCATATTTATGTACAAGTTAAGCTACTTGCAAATGACAAAAGATAAACTTGACAACCAAATGACGAGAATCCACACGGGATTCAACAGGATTAGGGTTAGATTAGGGATTTTGTGTCTGCCTACTCAGACACATAAATCAATAAAATGTCATCCCACCTCTCACCTTGTTTAAGCAGTCATTTCTGCACACTTTGTCAGTTTTAAAGGCATCAACAACATGCACTCTTAACATTAAATGAAGAGTACAGGTTTGTGTGTGTGTGCGTGCGTATGCACGCCTTACCTGAGTTCATAAGTTTCCAGAGCTGGTCCACCAGAGCTTCATTACACAGAGCCGAGTCTGTTGTCTTGGTAAAGGGTGGATTCTTACACAGCACACCCAGGATCTTATGTCTGATTGGACAGAAAACAAAAAAGATGAACAATGAGAATCTAGATTTGGACTCTTGTGCAGTCAGGGAACACTTGCTGGAGACAAGCAGCAACTTCTAGGGTTGAAGTAATTTAGGCTAACCCAGTAGTGCCAGAAACCGCAGTTCACTGAGTGGGCCCTTGAGTGTGGATCATTCCCCATCGAGTCTCATGTTAAAATGCACAACTTTACAGCAGAAACGAATATGTTTACAGCAAACATGGCACATCGAGAGTTAATAAATAAATTAACTCTTGAGCTCGGTGTGAGCTGACCTGACGTAGTGAGTTGGGTCATTCTGGACCAGGTTGAGCAGCCACTGCAGCTCTGCCGAACTCCTTTCAACTGTAGAACAAAGAGAACAAACACAACAAACCTAAATACAAGGACACATCTCTATGGAAAACTATATACATGCTGAAGATAGGTCTGAATAAAACAACAATTTAGCAAAACAGCATTTCTTTTAACAAACATTCTAATTAGGTTGGCCACTATACACTATACACCATACACTTATGGGCATCTGAAGGAGAGATTTGATCCATGTCAGCAAAGACACACCTCAACCTACCTAAAAAAAAAAAAAGAAATAGTAAATAGGAAAACTTCCACTGAGTTCATCATACAATGAAAACTGGCTTACCATAGTGTCTAAAATAAGTGCTGACTGAGATCCAGTAATGCTGGTCTCAAGTATCCGCGGGGTGGATTAACGACCTTTATGAGAATGCTAATGATGACAATAATAAGGAATGCCTTACCTCTTGTGTAGTCCACCAGAGCTTCCAGTGCTGCAATGCGAACATCTACAAACTGTCCGTATTCAGCGTAGGACTTAAAGAGTGATGGGTCACTGGGAATATGACCATTCTTTTGAAGCTGACGAATTGCTCTCAAACAGCTGTAGAGAGGGAGGGTTGAAAACAGTACAAACAACATTTATTAGCTGTATGAGATGAATTTGGAAAAATCATCAATAGAAAGGATGGAAATGATTTTCTATTCAAAAAATGGCCAGAATTAGCATTTTAAATAGATCAATGCAAAAAAAAAAATACATTCGTCATTCCTTTCATTTATTTGCTGCTTTCTAGATTTTCAAATGTTTAGCAGGGGTTCACGAGTATATATGCCACACTGCATTATACCTGTTACACACTCACCAACCGCTTTATTACGTACACTTGCTCAATTGCTTGTTTACACAAAAAGGGGATTTAAATGACTTTGAACATGGTATGGTTGCTGGTGACAGACGGGCATGTCTGAGTGTTTCAGAAACTGCTCATCTACTGGATTGTCTAGCATAACCATCTCTAGGGTTTACAGAGAATGGTCCAAAAAATAGAAAATATCCAGTGAGCGTCAGTTGTGTGGACCAAAGTGTCTTGCTGATGTGAGAGGTCAGAGGAGAATGGACAGACTGGTTCAAGATGACAGAACAGCAACAGTAGTTCAAGTCACCTCTCGCTACAACCAAGGAATGCAGAATACCATCTCTGAACCCACCACATCCAACCTTGAAGAAGATGGGCTGCAGCAGCAGAAGACCACACCAGGTGCCACTCATGTCAGCTAAGAACAGGAAACTGAGGCTACAATTCACACAGGCTCACCAAAAATGGACAATAGAAGATTAGAAAAATGTTGCCTGGTCTGATGAGTCTCCATTTCAGCTGCAACACAACATGAAAACATGGAACCATCCTGCCTTTTATCAACGGTTCAGGCTGCTGGTGGTGTAATGGTGTGGGGGATACTGTCATGGCACACATTTTCTTGACACACTTTGGCCCCCTTAGTACCAACTGAGCATCATTTAAACACCACAGCCTACCTGAGTATTGCTGCTAACCATGTCCATCCCTTTATGACCACAGTGGACCACCATCTGATGCTACTTCCAGCAGGATAATGCTCCATGTCACAAAGCTCAGATCATCTCAAACTGGTTTCTAGAACATGACAATGAGTTCACTGTTCTCCAGCGGTCTCCACAGTCACCAGATCTCAGTCCAATAGAACCTTTGGGATGTGGTGGAACAGGAGATTCACATCTTGGATGTTCAGCCGACGAATCTGCAGCAACTGCATGATGCTATCATGTCAATATGGACAAAAATCTCTGAGGAATGTTTCCAACACCTTGTTGAAAGTATGCCATGAAGAATGAAGGCAGTTCTGAAGGCAATAGAGGGTCCAACCTTTTACTAGCAAGGTGTACCTAATGAAGTGGCCAGTGAGTGTATTTACCTTCTATTACTGAATATTTTATGCCAACAGAAATCTTACACAACTACTTATGCTTTCTTAGATGTGTATTTTGCACAAGAGGTACTGATTCAAATATTGTATTCTATACAATCATTTTGTTAGATGGTTACTGTGTCAGAATCCATTGCAAAAAAACACGTTAGGAAAATTTCTGGATGAATTAATGACTGCTTGTGGTTGGAGCTGTGGCATCCACTTTAGATACACAGACCATTGCTTTCACTCCGTACCTGACAGTGATGGTGTTTCTAAAGCTCGGCAACAATTTCTCCATATTTAGGAATCTTGTGATCTCCTCCAAAATGAGACGGACATCAGCATTTAAATTATCCACTGTCCGGACCTCATTGTTGATGCTGATGGCTGGAGTCAGGGAGTTAGTCAGTGCCTCAATCAGATCTGCACGGTAGTAGTTATCGGAAAACTAGAAATAGACAAGCGGAGGGAGGGGAGAGATGTTACTTACTGTACGTGAGAGAGAAAAGCTGTATTGCACAAGATGTTCATACTGTAGCCCGTAGGCAAGTACACAGAACACTACTAGAACACATCAATAGTTCAAAATGCAAACAAATGCTATTGTCTGAGTACTAGACTGTTACTATGTTAGGTATCAAGTTTAAGCCGGTGAATGTCTTTACTTTGTTTTTCCTGTTGTCGTTGTACTTGATGAGGTCCAGTATAAAGTTGAGGACATCTTTGGGACAGAGGTTTTGCACATCTCTGAGCAACGCCATGGCAACTGGCATGGTCTGACATGAGAGTCAAAGACAAAACAGCCATCATAATACACAGCTACAAAATAGATCGAAAACAGAATTTGTCAGCTGATTCTGTTATAAAATTATAATGATGTTATGATTAAAATGTTACAATATCGTGATGATGTTATGATTAAATGCTCTTTATGATTTCAAACTACTGTATAACTGTATGACTGTGAACTCATATAACCCAATGTATCCAGAAAATTTTCACGACTTAACTTTTACCATGAAAATGTAACAAGGTGATCCTGCAAGCAGCCGGTTGAAACTGGCTGCTTAGAAACTGATAACGCCAATGTAGTTTGTTTATGTGCCTTCTTAAAAACTAAAATTTTTCAACCTATTGTCAGTCACTCGTTCAGACTCTGCTCTGTTCAAGTGATTCCTTGCACAAGTAAAACTTTGCTTTGACTTGAGAGACGACTCTGAAAATTAATTCGGAGAAGTCAGAACTCCATTTTCCTGACATGCTGCCAATGTATTTGAGTGTATTATGTGATCATATTATCATATTATGTGGACTCGCAAGTAGAACCTAACTGATAATGGGATTTTGAGGCAGATTTTTAGAACAGGGCTAATGTTGCCTTATTTAGATCATTTCAGTAACAAGCATACCGTATTCATATATAGTCACTATATAGGCACAGTCATATAAATGTATGCATGGTCCGCTAAAAGTCAGTGTAGGAAAGGCTGTTGGTTGGTTGTTGTTGATTTGGATTTGGATTTGCTTTTCGGTGTACCTTTTGCAGGAAGTAGCTCTGGAAGCTGATGAAGTTGTTGGTCTTGACGATGTTGGGGCAGCTCTTACAGCAGAACATTCTGGTGAACAGCGACTTCATAGCTGGAGGACCCTGCCATGTGCTCACCATGGCGTTGGCTATCTGCAAGGATTATGCGATTACAGAAAAACACAATTATACAGTCAGTCAGTTACTTTATTTCAGATCCGTTCAAGTTTTACCATTGTAGAAGACTGTATCTGTTAGCTGTTCTCCATCTTCTGTCATTGCAGTCAATAATAATAGTGGAGAACATGGAACAGTCAACATTACTGCAAACCACAAGGAATGAAAAATGTAAGCAGAAGCATATGTTGCACTCATGAGTTATAGTAGGTATTTAAGAAACACTGCATGGCTAACAAATGACAAGTCAAGAATGCTGTAACTTTTATAACAATGCCCTTTCTGTCCATTATGGTGAGGACTGCGCTACAAAGTAAACAGCAAATGCACACATGAGCAGCACACATTTCCACAGATATGAAGACCAGTGGCTCCAGTGGTCTTTGAGCTCCAACAGGATATTGGGGAATTTATGTTAATGTGGTAATATAGGGCTAAGGGTCACTGACACAGGATGTTGTCATTTGGTTAGATAAATAAAGGGGGGCATGCACACCGGAATGTTTTTGTATGTGTGTATGGTCGTGTCTGAATTTTTTCGGTGTCAGTATTTTGAACATACGCATGTATTTGTCAGTTTTTGTGTGTGTTCAAGCCTAATCCTTCTTTCTTCCCACATTTTCTACTAATAACATGCAACTAAAATCCATACCAACCAATCTTAATGCAGCCAAGTCCATCAGAGGATTAAAGTCTACCATACTTGGCTCTTTGTGGTCAGTCTGAGTGTGGAAGTCTGTGAGTGCATGTGTTTATGTGCACGTCAGAGTGAGTGTTTGCTTGCATGTCAATCTGTCTTTGTGTGTGCGTGTGTAGTGTATACCGAAGGCGATTACGATGGAGTCTGTTGGGGGTTTTGTGGCCATACGCAGCAACTTAATGAAAGTGAAGTGCTGCAATTTCAACCTCCACTCAGTTTATCATGTTGTGAAAATATTGTTTCAGGTGGGACCTGAAAGACAGAAATCCAGTGGGGTGAAAGTTGGAAGAGACCAGATCCAGAGAATAGAGAATTTCCTGTAGCCACAGAATGGGGTTATTCAGTCAACTGAGTTTATATTCAGCAAAGGTTTAATTGGTGGGTGGCCTTGCTTGCAGGGAATTTATATGTTGTTCTGTTGTCTAAATTCCCTGTGCCTAAATCAACAAAAAACTGAAATTGTTGTTTTTGGTGACTTGTCTCTTCTAGAGGGTGTGGATAGTGCACTTGGTCCTTTGTCCTCTTTCGGTAGACCATTTGTGAAAGATCTTGGTGTGTACTTAGATTCTGGCTTTACTCTGGAAAAACAGATCAATGCCGTAGTCAAAAACAGTTTTTTTCAGCTACGTCTGCTTGCTAAAGTCAAATCATACTTGCCTCCAAGAGACTTTGAGAGAGTGATGCACATGTTTATTACAGTACGCTTGGACTACTGTAATTCTCTTTATGTTGGTTTGGGCCAAGCCTCAATTTATAGGCTACAGATGGTCCAAAACGCTGCTGCCCATTTACTGACTGGAACCAAACGGTACCAACACATCACTCCAGTCTTGTCATCGTTGCACTGGCTCCCAGTTCGCCAGAGAATTGATTTTAAAATTGCTCTTATGGTTTTCAAATGTCTAAATGGCCTGGCGCCTTCTTATTTGTGTGACCTACTGTCCATTCGTAAACCTGCGAGAACTCTGAGGTCCTCATCCCAGCTACTCTTGGATGTTCCCAGGACCAAATTTAAGAAAAGCAGAGGTCAGCGAGCCTTTTCTTTTGTCGGTCCCACTCTGTGGAATAGTTTACCTCCACATGTCAGAGCTGCTGAGTCACTTGAGCACTTTAAATCTCTTGTTAAGACGCACCTTTTCTCCCTGGCTTTTTAATCATCAGATGTGCTGAATATGTTATTTTATTTGCATAGTATAATTTATGTTTTTATTCTATTTTTATGACTTTGCTAATTTTAAAGTTATGTGTCATCTTTTAGTGTATTTTATTGTTGTGAAGCACTTTGGGCTTTTTTAGTTGTAAATGTGCTATATAAATAAAGTTGACATTGACATTGACATTGACATTCTCCAACTGTACCCTCTTTGACAACATTGCTTAAACCAAACATTTGGTTAAAATTCTCATTTTTACTAACACACTAAGTTTATTAACATACTACATGAACCGAGGTAACAAGAATTATGGGTTTCTTTCATCTGTTAATCTATTTGCAGCTCTTAATTTGCAGTCTCTGTCAGCATGACTTGCCATGGAAGCATATAAAGCATGTTATTGTGACCTCTGAAACATTGATTGATTGAGTTGAGATAAACATGCACAGCAAAACCAGATCTTTTGAACCTTAGACCACATGCTTTGAACGGCCCTGGTTCATCAACTTGTAGTGTTAATCCGTTAAACAGTTTTAGTGGAAATAATTGCACTTGATAATTAATTAAAGTGAAAAGTGCCACGTGACCAGTACTTGGCTTATGTATGGTTCAGTGTCCGTACACTCATTATCATTACAAGAGGAGCTGAGAGAAGTTTACATTCCAAGACCAAAACAGCACACCATGTTGAATTGTTGGATATTTATATTGGAGGACTGCAGGAGAAGGTGTTTGGTATGATCGCTGAACAGACCAGGAGGATGGCGGGCAGATGAGGAAAAACCTTTTAGGAAAAACGCATTTACCTTTTGATAGTCGGCTTGAACATCACTGTAACCTTGACGCTACTCTATCAGCACTCGTGTCCAGTGGATGCTCTGGAAAGGCTTGCCAACCACCATATTCTAGGCAGGTAGCTTAGTTGAAGAATCCCATATCCAATCACAGTTATGGCTCACATATCATAAAAAGACAGTGTGTGACACTTGTCCCTGGCATTAAAACTGTGAACAAGTCAAGCTAAAGCCCAGATGATTTGTTGAATGAACCATTAAATTTCAGTATTGCTGAATTAAACACAAACATAGTAAAGGGAAGAAAGTAAGAAACTAAGTTAAACTAAAGTTAAAGTTTAGGTTTACCTTCGCCAAACAGAAACAGGCCTGCATGCGGACTTTGTAGAAACACTGTTCCTGCTCCAGGATGTCAGTCAGAGCCAGTCTGGAGGCAGGAGTTGGGAATTTTTCCAGCGCTGAGATGGCCTCCTCCTATTAGGGTTGAGTCACATAATTGAATTGATTGTTTTGTAATGTCGGCAAGTCCTAAGAACCCATAACAGCGTTTTTGGCCACTCAGTAGTAGTTAGGGCTACCATTTGTTGCAAAACACAATGAATTTGCTTCAGCTGTGACACAGATATAAGGGTTAGGGTTAGAACCCGTGTTCAAGATGGGTAGAACATCTAACACACTAAACTCTAAAAGAGCGGCATCAGAAACTTGTGAGAAACTATTGGAAACATTTATTTATGGTCATGGAGGTCAGATGAAGCCTGGAGCTCAGGGATGAATAATTCCTCTGATAGGATAACATTTTTGATGAACGCTTAGGTTGGATTAACTAACTTCAATATTAGTACTATAATACAGATAATACATTCTAATTTCAAAAATCACTGAAATATGCATTACTAAACTTTAACTGTTTACCAAGGCTCTAGTTCTTTTTTTTTTTTTTTTTTGTCTGCATTTGTTCTCATTGTTTAACTCCACAAAAGGGGAGTCAACATTATATGAGATTGATGCATATTTTAGTCTTGCAACCAAATATTTTAATATTTAGTGCATGTGTGTGACCATCACCGGCCCTCCCTGAAAGCTAAGCAGACCTTATTTATTAGAATTCCCTATTATGAGCCAGGGAGGGCAGTGCTACACCTCAGTGATGTGTGGGGGAAACAAAGACTGGACAGGACGAACAGGACGAACAGGATGAACAGGGATAGAAAATAACAGGCGTTGCTATTGCAATTAAAGATTGTAAGGTGGTGTGTTATTCCCAACTACTAACTGTCCATCAATAGAAAAAAAAAATAAAAATTTGAAAAAAGAAAAGAAAACCAAACCAACACAAAAGAAAAAGAGATTCAATAATAAATGAACAAACGGTACTGAGCACCATAATTGTGGGTGTCTTGATAGTACAGAATAGAATAGAATAGGCCAGAAGAGGATACTAGTGCGAGAGAGAATGAGTTTAGGGTAGAGACTCTGGAGAGATTCTCAGCACATTCTGGCGGGACCCATCATTTGCTGAAATGGGACTCGGCAGTAGCTGGTGAGACCTGATCAAACATGCAAGTGTGAAGAACCCCGAAGCCCAGAACAGCAATCACGGCAAGGCAGGGCCAAGCCAACAGGGCACCCCTCCCCCCAGGCAGTAGGAGCCACAGGGGCCACCGTGAACGACACGGACCCGGAGAACAAGAGGGAGCAGCTACCGACACCCCCTGCGCGCCCAGACCGACCCAGGCGGCCCGGGGCACGAGGACCCACCCGCCACCCAAACCCCAACCCCGCCCACCCCAGCCCCCACCGAACCCCCCACCCCACCACCCGACCCGCCCACCCCCATCCCCCCTCCCTCCCCCGAGGGGGCCAACGGCCCCACACAGCCAGGAAGCCAGACACAGGGGCCGAGCGGCCCACCGAAGGGGCGGCAACCAGCCCATCATAAGGCAGGCCACCACCGGGAGCCGGCCAGAGGAAATCGGAGCCGGGACCCGATGCGAGTCCAGAGGGTAAAAATGGACAGTGTGGTGGGGCCCGGCGACGCCGACAGGGAGGCACCCCACATACCCCCCGCACCAGGCCCCAGGTGAGCGCAGTACACCCAGGGCCCCCACCCCCCGCAATGCGCCCTGACAACCCACCAGGACAGAGCCACCACACGCCACCAGCCCGCATTTATTTATGGTCATGGAGGTCAGATGAAGCCTGGAGCTCAGGGATGAATAATTCCTCTGATAGGATAACATTTTTGATGAACGCTTAGGTTGGATTAACTAACTTCAATATTAGTACTATAATACAGATAATACATTCTAATTTCAAAAATCACTGAAATATGCATTACTAAACTTTAACTGTTTACCAAGGCTCTAGTTCTACGTTTTCATTGCATTACATTCACATCGTCATAGAATGTCTTGCAGATACAGAGGGTTGAATAATCTTGACTGCAACTGTGCAATCTCCTCAGAAACACATCAAACTGGAGTGCTGAGATTTGCCATATCTGTCCTTCAAAAAAACACTTACATGTGTGTCTGTTGTGTGTGTTCTGTTGCCTGTGTGGACACTTCCACTCTCGACATTAGCCCACCTGTGCAACCACGTCCCTCTCGTAGCGCAACTGATACTGCCACATAAAGTCCGCCTGCTCAAACTCCACCTTCCTCAGAATGGACATGTCGGGGTCGATTCGGATCCAGAGAAGAGGAGAGTCAGCACTGCAGAGGAAAGGATTGACAGTGACATTTTGAACAAAAGAAATGTTAAGTTGCTTAAGTCAACTCACACGAGTCCTTCTATGCAGCTGTGGAAACTGCCTTGAAGGAATCTATTACCATTTTCACAGACTGAACGCTAAAACGGCATCAATGAGTAAAGTGGATTTGATGTTAAGCGCATAGAGGAGCTATTCGTTTCAGTGAGACTGGTCCAGTTTTAGATACAGCAGCTTAAATAGAAGGCAGATGTAACAGAAACATTCATATAATGTACTGTGGATTAAAATAATGCTAGAACAATATCCACATTATTTCATATATATCTCATATATATGTCAAGATCTCTTATTGTAAAGCAGCAGCTGACAGCAAAAAGTGACCAGAGAATGGACTTACTCCATTGCAGACAAATCCATGTCAACCTCCTCTCCATTCATCAGGGGGATCTTCTTCTTCTTGTTCCTGGAAAAAGAAACCAACAGAACAATCTACAATTAGTCAGCCAAAGACTACAAGACTAACATGGGTAAAATTAGTTTTGTTGACATTCCTGTTTCACTGTGGAAAGAAACGACAAAGATGAAATACAGATTGTAAGCATTAACATATTATTAACATATTATTAACATATTAGCAGGAACCACAGTGACCAACAAAAGTTTAAGTTTGACAATGACTAAAGAGAGTGTCTGACAGTGATATACTCCAGTGGATGGCCAAACACTCCCTCTACACTGCTGCTGCTGCAACATCAGCAATTCCAGCGCGGCAACAGCACCAAGACTGAGAAGTCTGCAGAAATACAATATTCACTGAACTTAAGAGAAGGAACCAGTGTGGTTTGCTGTACCTTCTGCTCTTTGAGTGGCAGGGAATATCATGTTTGAGGCTGTTCTCCTCTATCTGCAACGTGTGGTTGAAGGACCCATCCAGCTCCTGGACTGTCACCTTGATGGGACCCTGCAGAGAAACATTCATATGACTGTTTTATAAAAGAAAGTCTTGATCTTTGTCTGGAGGAGCATTAAGCAGGGTTTTGATATAGAATATATATGTTTTTTAGTCTCTTTCACATGTGGAATCTGACACATTGCAGGCTTCATTAATTTCAGTCAAACACATATTTTACATATTGTATTTTTTTATATATTGTATTTTTTTTTGTTGTATCTCAAGGCTCACCACATATTTCTGAGTTCCAGATGATGTGTAGTCCTGACGGATCTCCAGCTCTAGC
The DNA here is from genome assembly GCF_022539595.1 of Amphiprion ocellaris. Classification (NCBI taxonomy): domain Eukaryota; kingdom Metazoa; phylum Chordata; class Actinopteri; family Pomacentridae; genus Amphiprion; species Amphiprion ocellaris. The sequence goes on from NC_072774.1 coordinate 37,800,129, forward strand.
ACATTCCTCTTCCTGTTGAAGGCAAAACTGCCAAAGAATTTCACCACGCTACTCTGGTCTCTGGATTTGAAAAGTTAAGACTACAACATGTGCAGATAACCACGAACAGTTGGAGAAATGAAATCCAGTGTAGAGATCATGGAGAGATATTAATCATGATATTTTATATTATGAATTAGGTTTCTTTTTAGTTCAAGAGCAGATGATGTCATGATGGAAATGATTAGTTTGTATTTAGATTTCTAAATTCTGGTTTCTATAAATGATCTGGGTCCTTTTTGTGTTCAGGTTTATTTCATTCTAGTGTTTTCGTGCTTATGATAGAAGTTGGGGCAGTTGCTGCAAAAAAAACTATTTTGAAAGGTAATTTAAGGCCTGACATGACTTGCTTTTACAAGTTACTGTTTCTGTTCTCTATTGTTCTCTGTGTAGTGATCTAGTCTATCTATGTCTATAATGCAAGCAGTTTGGTAAGCTAAGTTTATCTGTAAACAGGAATCCATTATACAAAAGGGATACACCCATTGTTTAATGAGGGGGCCTATGTCTTTGCCAGACACGTTGGAGATGGATTTGAGGAAGGCATGAGTGGACAGAAGCATCTGGCTCCACATGTGACTCTGGTACTTCTGTGATGAGGCGGTACTGGCCAGACTCAGGAGCTTGTTGAAAACCTAGAGAGGGCAATGCAACACAGACAATTGACATTGTCAAGACATTGCATTGACAGAGCACAAAGCAGAGAAAAGCAGTTTGAAGTTAACTCCAGCTTCTTTAACTACAACAATTACACAAGCCAAAAAAGACATGAAAACCCTGGATGTGTCTTGACCTGCAACATGAACTCCATGCTGATCCTGTTTTCTATCAGCCTCATCACCAGGTGGGCCTTACACTGGAACATCTTGTAGTACTCCCAGGACAGTGTGTGAGGGTGTTTGATGGAGAAGTGAAGGTGGGGAGTGGGACTGAAGACGACAAAGCTCAGTCAGATATCATCCAGCAAAACTACCTGTTATTTATACTAGATAATGATAATGAAATAATACAGATTCACTGTAAATGCATAGTGATTCAAATTGAATTTGAATGTATTACTTGTCCTTCTCTTTGCCTCCACTGAAAGTTGGATGCAACAGAACCCCTCCCATTTTTAGTTCATAGTCCACAATCTTGTCCAGTTCCTGTCAAACAACAAAATAAAATATATTAACTTGAATATTATCCATTTATCCATCCATCCATCCATCCATCCATCCATCCATCCAGTGTCTTCTGCTTACCCGGGGTCGGGTCGCGAATATTAAAGAATTTCAATTCAGTGTGTATATTTCTAGCTTCTTCCTGCAGTTCTCTCTCCCCTCTCTGGCACAAGCCACAAACACACCCCTCGAGTATATTGAGACAGTCAAGCTCAATATTTATGGTGGCATCATTTGAGATTCTAACCCCACTCTCCTGACAAAAACGTCCTCCGTCTCACCCATTGTGACACCACATCCTACTCTCAACACAGAACGTGTTGTCATTTATACTGGCTACACAGTGTCACTAATTATTTAAACATTTGATATTTTTTCTAAAAACTGGGTAACTATTACTACCTCCATTACCCAGACCCCTGAAGGAAATGAAGAAACATGTCAGAAGACAATTTAAACTAAAACTGTTACCTCCTTGATCCAGTGCCGGTACTCATTGACTCCAAAGGTCTTCTTCAGATAGAGGCCGTAGATATATCCTGAGATTCCCTTCAACACCCACTCATCAGCCCTTCAGAAGTAACAAAATGTCAGGCCACTGCTATCTTACAAAATACAAAACATTAAAAAAGAACAGTGAATTAATAGTGAATTTATGCACAGGTACAAACAGGCATCAAGTGCGTTTAAGGTTTATGGAATAAACTTTTCAGGCATGCTCAGAAGGAACCATTGCACAATGGCAGTAAATTCAAGTTTGCTCCACGATTCCACGACTGTTGAGTGAATTGCAGTTGGAGTCTGTGATTCTGGGGAAAGATTGCTGGTATTTAGCCAGGCAGCACAGATCAGTCTGAAACACTTTCCTATTTACAGAGCCAAGGCTGTGTGCACTTCGGATTGCTTATCAGTGCACCCACAGAATAGACAGTAAGCAGTAACATATGAGTAGTTAAAAGACGTGTTTACTAAATTAGACAAGAAGTTTAGTGGATCAAAATTGCATAATCTAATTCTGAACTTCTTAGTATGTGTTTTATGGCACTGGAGAAGACTGTAGCTCATTCTTTCTGCACATTCTCCTTGTGGAGTTTAGTCATGTACAGGTAAATGTAGTTGTGAGAGTGAACATCTGCTGATTCCATCCCTTTTAATTTGTCTTAATCAGCACACTCTGCTTTGAGCTCTTTCACTGCAGACAATGTCTTAAAATCTTCCCTGGTCAAACTTGAAATTGACATCATTTTGCAACAGTAAGCTTTACCTTAGCTTATTTCTTGGATGACATTTAGCATGACACACATTGCTTTCATAAACTTATCTGCCACAATTTATTAGCTTGTGAAAACGAGACTCAGTACGTTGATACAAGCTTGGTGGTTGTATCAACGTACTCGTACGACTCCAGTCTGGCTTACGTGGTGACGATGAGTTCATCTGTGTATCTGCTACGATCAACATTGTGGAGGGAAATATTTTCCTATAAAGATTTCATCCTCCTTGTCCTAAGACTCTGTATATGGATCATATTATAAGTGATTATAAGTGATAATTTAGACCTGTGGAACGCTTAAGCTATGATTTCCTTTCTTTCACGCTTTCAGCCTCACAGCTGTAACAGAGCTTTCAGGAAAAGAACTCCTAACTTCAGGGTTGGAAAACTAAAAACACACTAAACACTAAACACAGCATGACAGACAACAAAGCCCTCTGTAACCGCAGGTCAGGTCTCTCTTCAGCAGACATTCACTGACAAGAAACCCATTACCTAAATAATATAATACCTTTTATACACACAAAGTACAAAAACTGCCTTTTTCTAAAAATCATAACCAACTTCGCCATTTGTCAATTAAGTTACAGATTTAGAAAAGAGCAGTTTTTCGTTACTTTGTGCCTTCTCTCTTCTCTCTTCCCTCTTCTCAGGCTACTGAGCTTGGCCTGTTTTCAATTACAGGCCCGAGTTAACCCCCACTCTGATTAATTGCTAGCAGGCAGTGCCATGCTTTGTTAACCCTTTGATGCATAACCTGGGTCAAAAGTGACCCAAATCCAATGGAAAATGGGTATCTCCTGATGTGGTCTACGCTTCAAAGGGTTACAATCAAAGAGATCAGACTTTCCTGAGGTTTTTTTCTTACACAACACCAGCCAGCTCAACAACATAAGCAAACCAAGGCCCCACATCTGATAGGGGTAACCCCCTAACCCTAAGGAACTGAAGATAAGTGGAAGATGAATACAGAGGTAAATGAAGGACACCATGTTTTTTTCCACAGCATTAGCAGAACTATAGTGTCAAAGTCCTACTGATGGGCCTCTACACACAAGCAAACCTCTCTGAATCACTCGGTTTCTCACGGACACCGACCACGCTGGCCAAGCTGCAGAGCAGTAACACAGCAATCCATCATACTGGGGAATACAGAGATTCAGGCCAGGGCTGGCCCGACTTCTGACTCAAAGTTCTGACAAAATAGCTTACTTCTGTTGTAAATCTCTCATCACCAGCCTTATATGAAAAGGTCTCAGCACTAAATGTTACCACACTTTTCAAAAAGACCAGAATGTAGAGGGGAGAGCTGCTTGGCAGCAATGGTTTGCATGTTATATGAGTTTGCTTCCAAATAATGACAGTTCTTTTCCATCCATCCATCCATTATCTATACACCGCTTATTCCTCACTAGGGTCGCGGGGGGTGCTGGAGTCTATCCCTGCTGACTCAGGCGAAGGCAGGGGACACCCTAGACAGGTCACCAGTCTGTCACAGGGCTACATACAGAGACAAACAATCACTCTCACATTCACACCTACGGGCAATTTAGAATGATCAATTAACCTCAGCATATTTTTGGACTGTGGGAGGAAGCCGGAGTACCCGGAGAAAACCCACGCATGCACAGGGAGAACATGCAAACTCCATGCAGAAAGATCCCGGGAAAGCCGGGACGCGAACCAGGGATCTTCTCGCTGCAAGGCGAAAGTGCTAACCACTACGCCACTGTGCAGCACAGTTCTTTTCCATTACTTAAAAATTGTCTTTGGAGGTCAATCATAGTCTGTCTCAGAATACTTTGTACAAACTATTTATTTATTTAAGTACAACTAATGTGATCACATATAAATGCAAAAGTATGCATACCTGGGGGGGGGGGGGGGGGGGGGGTGTACCTCAAAGGTGGGATGGGTTAGGGTTAGAGGTGAGACATGATAAAATGTTACAACACACACTTTCAGACAGTCTCTCTGTTGACAGCATTGCAATTGGAAAGTTGTATAGTGAGTGAAGAAGAGGACATGTCTGCATTACTGAAGAACAGGCATGTTGAAAGAACATTATCTCTTCAGCTGATGCAAACTACATCGATGCAGCAAGTTTTCATGGTGGATGAGCTCTTGTAAATTTCACCATCTCAAGTACACCAATCAACTTTTAACCATCAATCCAGTATTTATACTGCTGAGAAAAGACCCAAATATGTTTGTTTCTTTGCTTTTGTTTTACCTTCGTTTTTTTCAGGTACAGAAAAATGCACCCACATAGTGCACAAACACTGCCAACATGCAAGAGTTGTTGCTGTAAACTGTAGGTTTTATCAGTAAATCTGACTTTAGTTGCACTTCCATTTAAAGTACACAGAAGTTTTTGTCCCACAAACTTCAAGAAACCAAAAGATTACTTTTGACCACTGGTTACCTGTCAATCCAACGCAATCTAAAAACCCCTAAAGATTAGGCAAGTGAGTTCACCTAACGACTAAGAAAACAACGGCTTTTCTACACTTCTTTGCTGCAATTAACTATACATCAAACTGTTTCACTGCAGTCTTGTAGGCGGCAGTAAGGCTGATGTTGATCGGAATTTACTTGTTTGCATATGTGGTTGAGCCAGTGAGTTAATGCTAAAAAAGGACAAACAGCAATAGCAAGGCAGATTCAAAATACTAGAAACGCTACACAAAAATTAAGCAAACAGAGCGATGGTAAGATGACTGAGACGTACTGAATGAAATAAAATGATGTGAGTGGGTTAGGGGGTTAGGGTTAATGTTTAGTAGTGCAAGCACTAACCCCAAAGTTACCGAAAGTACAACCCTCTGAGTTCCTAAAGTGGCAACAAGTTCCTTCAGAGGTTCTAAGTCCACAGGGAAAGCTCCTGTGGTGGAAACGTGGCTTTTGTGGGCTAGACCTCATGTCTCCGGTTTTTGCTTTGCCACTATCAAAAGTTAAGTCTCACCATGACATCCTGGAGATGAAACAGCCAAAGAACTGCTGAGCCAAGGCCTGAGCCAGACAACGGCGAGTCTGTGGGGTCTGGTCTATGATCATAGCACTGTGGAGCATGTTGGTACTGCAAGACAAAGGCAACAGCTGAATGTTCAGACTTCAAGGGAGAAATCGGAATAATAGTGCAATATGACCATTAGTGACATTAGTGACATTCGATGACATTCGATGACAAATTATCCTTGTGGAATACACTTCATGTTGTAGCTGCTCATTTCTTGTGCCAATCCCATCTTTATCTCGGAAAACACAGGACTAGAGGCATACAAACAATCTCCCGGCCTACCTGAAAATACTCATAGATGCATAGGAGGACACTTGAACATAGGCCTCATCCACAAACACAGTTTTGAAACAGGCATAAGGATAGCGGCATGTCAGGATCTCCTCGTAGAACTCAAAAATCTCATGTAGGTAGGACATGGAGTGTTTTAGCAGAGGGAGCAGCTGTGGCAGGCAGAAATGGGTCACCTGAGAGGAGACAGGACAAAGCACAATGGTTTTATAAAGTGTAAAGGGTTAGACTGTAAAAATGATGTGAAAATGATGGCAGTACAATACATAATGAATAATTCTGTCAGTGGTTAATCTTTTGCTTACACATTTTAGTCCATAAAATGTGCATCAAAAATATGTAGTGAAAAATGCTCAAATCATTTCTTAGAGGCAAAATAAAACTAATAAAACTAAAAGCCCAAAACAAAAAACAGAAATTACTTTTTAAAGTTATTTTTAGCACATTTTTAGCCTTTATTATAGAGAGAAACAGGAAATATGGGGAAAAGAGTGGGGGGGAAGACATGCAGCAAATGACACAGGTTGGACTCGAACCCATCTACCCGGGCACCCAGAAATTATTTATATTTGGCGAGCTTCTATAAAAGAACACTCAGGACACTAAGGATCCCCAAGAACTACAGCTTCTAGTATAATTACTTACACAATAGTGCAACCACACCTTACATAAATAGGTTGTTTCGTATCTCAATACACTCTAGTGCTACTCTACCATGAAACTGATTGACTGCCTGATAAAGATTATTTGACAAAAAACATCATTTTTTTAAAATTCATAACAATGTCCTTTAGAAAAACACTTTATAGAGGAGACCTTGACTTGTGTTTCACCTTGTGTGTAGTGACATCTAGTGGTCAGTAATAGAAAATACAACAGTGGGGAAACCCATAAAAAAACTACAGGAGGTGTATGAAGTAAAATTAGCATGGTGTATTGATCCTAAAGCTGGAGTTTTTTAATGACATCAAGGTGGCTCTCTTTTAACCTGGCTAGATCCCCATGACAGATTATACGGCACAACCAACGTGCTCGTGAGGAGGGTATGATCAGAGTTTCAGATTTAAATTAAGTGTAAGAAGCATCTTCCTGTCAACAATTTGTTTCCTGGTATTTCTCCATGAATGAAACAGATTGCTGGCTGAGTGAGTATGCTATATATCCTAACCTGTTCAGCTGTGTGTTAGTAATCTCACTGAAGTCATGCAAGTTAGTCTTGCACACCGTATGCACTGCGTTGCCACAGATACATAGACAAATGTAGTCGGTGAAAATAATTGTGTAAACAAAGATAGTACCCATTATCACTGACTGGGGTTTTAGGTTTTGTCTAGCCAGCGTACACAAACAAAGCCTAAGTATGTCAGACTTTCTTCACGGCTCCTACCTACAGTTTAATAGATTTAATTAATCTACAACTAGAAGTTCGAGTTTATAAAGCATACACTAGGACAAATGTCATACAGCTAACACTTCCTAGGGCCAGATTCAAACTACATGTAGACATATGACTAAAACTGTGTGTATGCTAACAAACAGAAATACAGGACATATCCTCAGTCTTCATATCAGATTTATAAAGTTGGTCCATTTCTATAAATCTCTATTATCTCTATGGGGACAGAGTGTATGTGCACAAGCTTTATTTCATGTATTTCATGTATAACATGGCCATACACGGATATAGAAACATCCTAAGCATCAGTTTTCCACTTGAGATTTGTATATAATCCACTGCTCATTAGATTTGAACAGCAAAGAAGCAGTGCAGCGGGAACTATTTATAATGCTAGTACCATTTGTTAGTCATCTTATGTGTCGCTGGGTATCTCAGACATCATTATTTAGTGTCAGAACGATGATGAATTTATAAAGGTCATGTTGAAACTGACTTTACTAACTTAGCTACTTCACGGTTTACAATAGGAGAACAATGTCAAGGAAATAATAAATGAGAAAGTGCATCACTTATACAGACATTTATAGTTAAGCAAATGAATGAGTCTTTCAGCAAACTGCTGACCAATTTTTGTAGCGTTAAAATAACACACTCAAACACTGAAAGAAGTTTTTACACTCATATTAAATCCATCACCTGCCTATCATCCCAGTAACAGCCAGCTCTAGCAAAGTGTTTCTGTCTGGTCTGAAGTCTACATGGGGTGTGCACATCACAGGTCAATATTTATTTATAGATCCAGTTTATGTGTGAAAAATGATGTCTGCATGATATGAGGCCTCCTTGTACCAATTAAAGCTGTTACATGTTGCAGTGAGGAGTGAATCGTAACAACCATGTTTGTCATATATTGTGTAATGATGCTGTCTTAGTGCTACAGTTGCTACAGTTGCTACAGTTACTTGACATGACTCACTTCATGTAACGATCTTTGTGATTCATGGAAATCACTGCACTTAACCTATCAGCACATAGGTAGCAGGTAATGTGTAGCATGCTTTGTCAGCTCAAACAAGTCAGAAGTAACATAATGGAAAAAAAATGCCTAATCTGCGTGATATGTTAGTTTATTAGTGTAGAAGGGGTAGCGTGAAGCTTTGTCTTACGGTTCCTTTTCAAATGCAGTTTCAGTGTGTGTCTTGTAAAAACAATTGTTTCTACTAAACTCTTTTGTTGGGAGTACTTCTGTTGCCTGCTTTATGTTTATTTTTTCATTTATCTTGTATTGTTTGCATAATTACTTGCAGGCTGAAATAAATGTCACTTTCATTTGTGTTGCATGTTATTTAAACCCACCTCGTGCATGTAGGGGTCTACAAGGATTTCAAAGGGCCCCACCGCGAGGGAGATGTTGGGGGCTGCGGTCGGGATGGGAAGGACATAGTGGAATGTCTTCTTCCTCATGTCATGGGTGTAGATGGTCTCTACCAGATCCCCACAAGACACTGCCACCATGGACGCATCCACAGTGAACTCTAACTTCCATGTGCATAGCTCTGAGTAGGAGTCCACACAGGGGAACCAGAATCTGGGGGGAGGAGATGACTTGATGAGCTCAAAAGATGAATGAAGGCACTGAGGACCATACAGACAATGGTTTGAAGTTGGAGGAAATGAGGACTTAGGTGTATTTTCGTATTTTTTAATTTAACCTCTTACAGTCGAGCATTTTGTCTAATTTGAACACAATGACAACTTAAAAAGACAAGACAGCAAGAAGTAATTCAGTTTTACATAATTTAACTGCCATCATGGAGCTGAAGACTGTGTTGGTAATTATCCAACTACTGTAAACCAGGATAATTGTTATTAGACCTTGTGGAGTTCTGATATCCAAAAGAGAACACGTGGGCTCCTCTTTCAGCCATGCTGCCTTCCACATCAGGAACAACAAAATGGAGACCCCCTTTTGGCTGGTCCAGGGAAAATTCTATATATACCTTCAACACTTTTAGATCTGGAGAAATAAAACATAAAACAGCTGTGATATCAGTCTTGATCTCTGAACTGTCATCTCTGTCATCAGGACTTACTTTAAGAAAAATTGTTATTGTGATCATATTATTTCAAGCTGAATTCTGATTATGGAGCTTCATTCTTATTTACCCAACTGACGCAACTGATAGAATTTTAAAAGGATATCATATTATGAAAGTTACAGATCGGCAAAAAAACATTTTGACATTCTGACTTGTATGATATCAAAGAACTCGTGTATGATGTCAAAGAACTATGGGTGCTTTTAAAATTTTCAGTAGTCAAACTCTTACCATCTCCTTGTTTCCAGAGCTCAGATGGAACTTTGATGACCAGCTCTCCATGTCCTGCATCTGGGTCCACAGCGCTTACTGCTGCTGTGTAGGCGCTAGAGAAATAGTTGAGGTTCCTCCTACACATTAAAGATTCAGACAAAATGGTCACATATCTACCATACAGGTAACGTGTAGCATGCTTGTCTTCAAGCAGACAGACAGTGATGTTGACATTAATACACCCAGCCCATGGAAAATGCAAGACAGATAGTGGAGTCTAAATGTAAGGAGATAAAAACATGTTCATTTTCAGAAATCTTAGTAAATGATAAGGGTTTCTTACCCCTGGCCAAATCTACTCAGCAAAATAGCAATATTGCTTAATGCAGTAACTTACACTTACACAGCTATGGTGGGAGTGAATTTAATGACTGACAGATTCAGGTAATTCATCGCAATGATGCAAAACTCCTTTCAATCATGGACTGTTATAAAGAAATGCACTTTACTGATATGTAACATTGCCTACAATGTCCCAATTCAACCACAGGTATTAAAGGGAGACATATCTTGGTATGAACCATACAGATTTTTTTTTCTGACCGCATACATATGCACTGTATCAAATAGTATAAGTTACCAGTCAAAAGTTTAAACACACCCACTATTTTTTGGTGCTATTTTCTACATTGTGGAACAAATAACACATATGTAACTATGTAGTAAACAAATCATTTTTTTTTCTATATTAAGATTCTTCAAAGTGGCTTCCTTTTTCTTTAATACAATCTTTGTGCATCATTTCTTGTGCATGCCTATCCAATATTGTGGCTGCATGCAGTTCAGTCGTGTTGAAAGTGATACAGAAATCTTACTAGAATCTTTGAGGAAATAATTGAAAAAAAAAAGAAATTTTACGAGGTAGATTGCTGTTGTGACTGTTGTGACTTTTACAGAAAAATGACCAGGGTACACATTCAGACATAAAACTGACACTGCCAAAAGAAAGCAATGCATGCCTGAAGGTGGCTTTTGTACTGATTTAACCATTCATATTTAAGTGCAGGCAAATCACTTTGACATATTTAGAATGACAGTTAATTACTTGGCTCAGTGACTTCATTTGGACTTGACGCCTTGAAGCTGATGAAGCAAAAATACCATGGCAGTCATTTTGTTATTTTGAAACTCCTAAAAACATGACTGGTCATCATCATATTCACTCACTGCCATTCGGTGCTTCATGTAACCATCGAACTATGTTATGTTTGCTTAATTTGAAAGCTCTGATTTCAGACAGTGGAGTATAGTTTGTGTGTTAAAACATTTTCACCAGATTCTTTGAAATGTGCTTTGAAAGAGAGCAGCGGAGCGATATACTCACTGCTTGGACTCATGGTGGCACACTTCCAGTGTGGGGTCATTGTAAATGAATGGGGCTTCAAGCTCATTGACTCGGACCCTGTAGATGCGGCACTGTTTGCTGTTCAGTTTGATCCTGTTCAAGTTGACCACCGTGGGGAAAATGGTCAGCTCAACATAGCCCTATGGGATGCAATAAAGAGAAGGAGGTTAGCAAAAACTAACTATTGTAAGGACAAAAAGCACAAAGTGAGATGCTACAGAGGATTTGTGCACAGAAAGCCTTTCCACATCTTTGTAATGTATGTTTGTTTCATAGAAACAATCATACATGAGTCTGCTTAACATTAACAAATGCAAATTATGAAACAAAGGGGTTAGGGTTAGGCTTAGTTACATTGTTAGTGTAATAAGTTCAGATTACAGAAAGTAATTATATTTAATGATGTTAGTAATTCCCCTTGACTGGATGAATGTAATGTGAAAACAGGTGGACAAAAGAGCAGGAAACACATTTGTCAAGAATTTATCTCTTCCTCTTAAATTTTATTTTAAATTGTGTCTGTGTTGGATTAAGGGTTACCCTAACCCCTAACTCTAATGTTTCAGCTCAATGTCTTTGAATGGTTGACACTGTTTACCATGCTTCTCTGAGGTTTATTATGAACTGTAAGGTGTCAACACACCACTGCAAGTTCAATTCAGGCAATACTTGGACTACTGCCCACCTACATTTGTTCCCTAACTGCACAGAAAAGCGCTGATCTTTACTGTTTCTGTTCACAAGATCATTTGTTGCTTTCAGTTCCACATGCCCGTACTGACTTGGGTAAAAAGACTTTTGTTTACTCTGCACCTTTTACATAGAATATGCTGCAGAAAGACTGGAAACTAACCGAATTCATGTCATTGAGTGCTTTTAAATCCGAACTTGATTTTCATAACTTGCTTGCAAATTATTTTTTTTAATTTAATTTTTTGCTCGTGTTTTAATTATGTTTTAACTGTGTAATTTTGTAACTTTGTTTTGTATTTGCTGCTACCCATCTTGGCCTTGAAAAAGAAGTAAATCTCAATGGGATTTCTCCTGGTTAAATAAAGGTTAATAAACAAATAACTTTACAAAAGGTAAAATAACTGCAAGGGATGCAAACAAGTGTACTATTGGTTGCTCTGTAAGAACAGTAGAATGACTGCAGAAAGGTTTATGTATATATGTATATGTTTTGTTGAGGCTGTACTCACAATGACAGACTTCCTCTGGAAGTTGATGTTATTGATGCACACCACCTGGTGGGTCGTAAAAAGCAATAACAGAACCAAAAAAATGTTGATATGTGAAGTCAACAAAGCTACAAACTTAACTAAACATCGCTTCTTCAGACAGTGAGTTCAGGTTTCATTCAGTGAATGTCTGCACTGCATGCAGGAGTTCCTCATTTCTAGCAACGTTAACTTTGATTCAGCTGCAGTCGAACCTGACAGCAACTGGTTTCATTCATTGCACGTTAACATAGATAAAATAATACAAAGATACTTATAATTTAAAGGGACGTGGGCTCTCAAATCCTTTATCCTTCTTCCTGTTCATCCTCGTCTATTGTTGTTGTGTCTTGACAGATGTATCAAAATGCCATAACTCCGCTCCGAGATGCTTCCTTTTCCACAGTCCTGCACAGCTGCTTTACTATCTCAACGTTCAGCAACTACGGGGATTTGCTAGATAGAAAAGCGTTAAATATCTTCCGTAGCACAGTAATAATAACTTTATATCCAACAGCGGCCGGTAATAGAGTCGGGTGTAAAAGCAGGCTGGCTGCTTGTACTACTACCGCTGTAAGGAGCTCAGTCTTCGGTTTGTTTCCCCGGAGCCTGCTGTGCACTATTTCACGGCAAAACCAGCGGACACATTGCTCCATTTAAGTCAACCATAAGTAACAAACGGTCTTGTAACGTTGTAAAAAATCAATCCATTCAGTAGCAACTCCACTCGCAGCGCACAAAACACGTCCAACCATATCCTCTCCATCCAGCTGCTCACAGCATTGTGACCGTAGTACCAGTGTGTTCAGCCATTTTGTTAGTAACCTTTGACCTCCCGCGTAAAAATAATATGATTTTTTTTTTCCGTAGGACTAACATAGCCTAACCGTAACATAACCAAAGGTAATGTATTCCACATATAGCGGTTTATAAATAAAATTCTAATTAATAAAATTAATTTCAATAAAAAAGTACGGTACACGTCTTTGCTCCGTCATAGCGGGGCGGAGACAGGAAGTCCACGAGCTCCATGGGAGCGCGCACAGCGAAGCTTCGGCTCACTTTCCGCTGTGAGCTGGAAAGTGAGCTCAGTGAAGCTGACCCCTACCTCAGATAGCATAAATACCACAGATACATTCTCCTGTATGATTAGTGATACTAACAGTGCTGTTTTCTGTCACAGATGTTGATATGAGATCTTCCCCTGCAGCCTGTTGCCCATACTGATGCTCTGATATCAAACTTTATTCTTTATCCTCCGCCTCAGTTAAACTATGCTGTGATGATAATCTTTATCACAGCTGTGTCTTTCTTCCTCCACAGGAGAAACTCATGTTAATAATGAGGCCTGAACTGTGGTTGGAAGAAGCTCTTCCTGTTCACTGCCTCAGAGTTGATCAGTTTAGAGAAGGCAGTGTCATAGCGCCCCCTCTGGACACATCCTGTAGATGCAGCCCTCTGAGCTCATGATGGAGAAGGGTGTGTCTGCAGAGCCGGATACTGCACCCAGAGGGCTGCACACTTCCGGTCACACATTTAGAGCATTTTTTTAAAAGTTACCTCAATAGATGATCACTAAAGTGCACAAGCTACGGTTTATATGTAGAACTTATGGCTTTAAGGGATGATTTCACTGAAAATTTTAAAAGGTTTTTTCTAGGAGTATGCCACTTTCATTTTGGCCCCAGTAAGTTTGTCTACAGAGCTGCAGGCAGCACTTTTAGGACCACATGCCACACAAAGTACTACTTCATGTCCTACTTAAGATTTTAAAGGTTTGAGTCACCCAAATAGCACTTATTACAATATCATGACTGGGTTGCTGAGAGTTGTGTTTATCAACATGAAATTTATATGTCTTTGCTCATTGTGTTTCAAGCCATGCTTTTATTCTGAAGGAGGTGTGCACCGGTACACAGATGTGAAGGATTCTGTGAGTGCCGGGAAATTGTTAGTTATGATTTGACGGTCTATGTTGATTAAGTTCCAAATACTTGTAAATGAAGAAGCCTGGAATTAATTCCTTAACAATTTGCGTTTGGACAACTTGTGTAATTATCAGGTAAAAAATAATGGAATCATGTAAGGGCCTTTGTGGTGTCGAGATCTCAAACAGCACAATCTGAAAGGTTGGAAAGAGGCAATACACACGGACAAATCTGGAGGCAGATTTATATTTATTTTATACAATAACATTGAATAAAAGTTAAATACACAAACACACAAAGGTAAATTCGCTCCATGGAATCCCTGACATGCATAAATAAAAATGTTTATAACGTTAAACAAATAAAACATTATAAAACAAGCAGCCCTCTCTGTGCAGCCTCCAGCTCTGCAGACACATACTATTGTCATGATGGGAAACCATATATGTGTGTCTGTCTATGTATATATATATATATATATATATACACACACACACACACACACACACACACACACACACACACACACACACACACACACACACACATATATAGTAAAATAAATTTTTAAAAAAGTAAAATAAATAAAAATCCTTTAAACTTGCATTTGGAACAACAAACACATGAAACGCTCATTTGGGTTTTCAGAATCCCTCTAGGTATCAAGTTGTAATTTATATATATCACAGTGAACACTAGGAATGTCACATTTTGTACAATAATGGCCCCAATAATCCCGACGCCACACACAGACTGCAGAGAAAAATGGAAAATAAATATGAGCCAGTAAACGAAGCTTTGAGAAAAATTCCAAATGAAGAAAAAAATCAGTCTGAGAGAAACATTTCTAATGGAGAAAACCTGCTAAATGACAAAACTGTGTTACTGAATTTAGCATGTAGATATATAAATGAGGACCAAATAAAACTTTAATTTACAAACCTACTAAAGCAGCTGCCCAGATTAGAGACCATTTACACACCATCAGAGATCAGAATCTGACATGTCAGAGACAGAAAGCCAGCAGGAACTGTGTTCAACCAAAATTTGCTCCATTTGAATCGTTTGAACTTGACTGACAAAAAGAGAATCAGTGTTCATAGGTCATGAATTCAAACACTAGGCTCTGTGTAGCTACATTAACAAGAAGAGCAGTGATTCCTCTACACAAAACATCTGCTGACACATCTGGACAGCAGCATCACCTCTGACATGTCATTCATTCACTCAGAGGAAGATTCTCCTCCACAACCAAACTGCTGATGGAACATTTATCAAGAGAAAAAACAAACTGCATTTAACGGCAGCATGTAGACAGAATGAACCATGGATGCTGGTAAACTGGAAAAAATGATGATCTGAGGCACAACGATCAGCAATATCTTTCAGAGAGACTTTGTACTTCTCCTGGTTTTCTAGATGAAAACCACAGACTGAGATCTGTTGATGATAGATTCATGTTTTGGTATTTATCATCATCCTCCATTCTCGCTGGTCATCTGTTGAGACAGTTGAACAAACAGGGAGAAATAATGAAGCTGTTATTTTTCATAAATCGCAGTCTGTCACCTTTCATGTTATAGCACACATCCAGATCACTCCTCTGTAGTTCCACTGAACCACACAGTGAGAAATCAATCAAGAGGCCAACATTTTCATTATAAAACATCACAGGATGACGACCTGTCTACATGTTTCTGTATGTCCAGAATGTCTTGGTATGCTGAAGCATTCAGAGTTCCTTTCACTGGAACTAAGGGGCCAAGCCCAGCTCCTGAAAAACAAGCCCACACCATAATCCCCCCTCCACCAAACTTTACACTTGGCACAATGCAGTCCCACAAGTATGGTTCTCCTGGCAACCACCAAACCCAGACTGGTCCATCAGATTGCCAGATGGAGAAGCGTGATTGGTCACTCCAGAGAAGACGTCTCCACTGCTCTAGAGTCCAGTGGTGGCTGCTTTACACCACTGCATCCCACGCTTTGCATTGCACTTGGTGATGTATGGCTTGGATGCAGCTGCTCAGCCATGGAAACCCATTCCATGAAGCTCTCTGCTGAAGCACTGTTCTGGAGCTAATCTGAAGGCCACATGAAGTTTGAAGGTCTGTAGTGACTGACTCTGCAGAAAGTTGGCCACCTCTTGGCACTATGCTCCTCAGCATCCACTGATCCCGCTCCATCAGTTTACGTGTCCTACCACTTGGTGGCAGAGTTGCTACACACTTCCACTTTCTTATAATACAGCTGACAGTTGACTGTGGAATATTTAGGAGCCAGGAAATGTCACGACTGGATTTGTTGCACAGGTGGCATCCTATCACAGTTCCACGCTGGAATTCACTGAGCTCCTGAAAGCGAGTCATTCTTTCACAAATGTTTGTAAAAGCAGTCTGCAGCCTAGGTGCTAGATTTTATACACCTGTGGACATGGAAGTGATTGGAACACCTGATTCTGATTATTTGGATGGGTGAGCGAGTACTTTTGGCAATATAGTGTATATATACACACACACACACACACACACACACACACACACACACACACACACACACACACACACACACACACACACACACACACACACACACACACACACACACACACACACACACCCTTTCCAAAAAATTAGAATATGATGGAAAAGTTTATTTCCATAATTCCATTCAAAAAGTTAAACTTTCATAGATTATACATTCAGGGCCAACAATTTAAATGATTTCAAGTATTTGTTTATTTTTACATAATTTGGGCTTTCAGCTCATAAAACCCATGAAAACAGGAATTCAAACAATTGGAATACTGAGAAGAAATCAGCCCAAATTTTGCAGGGCATTGTCGTCAGATCTGCCTTCTTTAACCTGCTAAGGATAAATCAGGACCAGCTCTCCGTTTCTTAGGGTTAGATTCTATCTGCCTATTAGCGGTTTATCTAACAGGTTTCAGCAGAATGATTAAGCTGGTGTCGAGGAATACTCGCCTAGGTTCTTACTGTCTACTTCCAAACGCTTTACCCTTCTTACTCTGATATGCAGCCCTGCTAAGTAGCCTAAGTAACCAAGCAACCTATCAGTCACGTCTGTTAACGACAGCTTTCCTCTTATTTCTGTTTGCACTTGGTGATATTCCTAGGTTAGTTTTAGAGGTTAGGAACAGAAAACCTCAAGGGTAAGATTTTAAAGTTATTATTAGGACTAAAGCAACCTTTAGGAACCTCGTAGTTCTAATGCACACAATAGACTTAACTTTTTACTGGCATGCTAAGCATATGAATTATAAAAAATACATTAATCTTCTCTTTAAATGCAATATAGCGTTTTATTGAATAAATTCAGCAAGGGCATAGCATCAGTTCTTGATTAAGCAATAACAAATATGACTAAAACAACTCAATTACACTAAAAACTATTAAAACTGAGCCTCTCTAATAATCTTCTCTAATCAGTATAATTTGGGAGACAGAGAGAACGGGCAACTTGGCCTTAGTTGCCACGCCCGATGTCTGACCTGCGTCTGGATGAACTCAGTAGTGGATCTGGAAACCCCGTACAAAGTCTCTCTTGGTCCAAAAATTGTTCTTCCTCGGCAGGGGGAGCAGAAAAAGTCCCAAAAAGCCAATCTTGGTCTTATAGATGTCTTTAGAAGCAGAAGCTGGAACGGTGGTGAGGAAGCCCCGATGACCTGGGTAGATGAGCGGTGGTGGAAAGTCCCCGACTCTCCCGTCTCTCTGGGTGAGGGCAGCCTCCAGCTGTCGTCTCCGCTACCGTCTTCCCCTTTTCGGCTTCAGCGGCTGTTCTTCTTTCTTCTCTTCTTGGTGACTCCGTGGACCGACTGGAACTTTTCTTCATCAGCAGAGTTTGGTCTTCTTTTCTTGAACAAGGTCCGGAGAACTTTTCTTCCAACGATGTCCTCAAAGAACTCTGGCAGGCTTAACCCGGTGTCAAGCCCGTCGACGTCTCTGACAACTCAGAGAACTTCGAAAACTCCGATAAACTCCGAATGCTTTGTCTCTGTCTCCTCTTTTTATACAGCTATCTCTCAATACACACCCAGTATCTGAGGGCTCAGTTGCCTAGTCATGGTGATTCAGTGTCACATTTCCAATACACACACATTGAATATACTCTGATTACATTACATTTCAGAATGATTACACATGATTTCCAATACCCATACTTGGGACTGCATCCTACATGAGATCATTGCACTTATTTAATTATTACAAGGATTGACCATTTTTGGAACAACATTCTGTGAGACAAAATCATTGCCCTGTAGAGGCTAAGCATTGCTCAACATTGGGTAACACTCTAGTTCCTCTTTTCTAGTAAGTGCGCAGTTTAAAATCAACTTCCTCTTTTCAGACACAGTACTTGTCACACATAATCATTCCTTTAAATCACTGCATTTGCCTGATCACACAACATGCTTCACATTTAATACTTCAATCATGAACAAAACATTTCCTAAACGATTACTTGTTTGAATCACTCACATTCCTTATTCAAACACTTCAGTATTTCAAAAATATGCATCAGGTTACAAAAATCACTGCTCTGCTTAAGCATAATCACTTGGTTACATTATGTGGTTTCTTCAAATAGATCTTTATTGGTCTGCTGTTTAAATGAACGTGCTTAGAACTTTTGTTACCTCTCAACCTTGGTTGTTTCTGGGATCTCAAAACTAGGCCCCATTCGACAGCATGAATGTTTTAAACTGAGTGTCACACACTAATCATCTACTAAACTCACAGCACCTGCACAGGTTTCCCCAGGTGTCATTAAATTCCTTCAGTTTGGTTCAATTGTCTCAGTTCGATTCAATATGAGGGAGACTGCAGACTTGACAACTGGCCAGAAGACCATCGTTCCTGAGGCCATGGAACACACATATACAGTATATATATATATGTGTGTGTGTGTGTGTGTGTGTGTGTGTGTGTGTGTGTGTGTGTGTGTATATATATATATATGTACACATACACGTGTTCAGTTTGGTGAGGTGTGTTTATGTCATAATCTACTCACCTTCTTAGGGTCTGGATGTTCAGCTGATGAAGTGTCAATCTAAAAAAATTCAATGTGAAAAGGAGAATTACGTTGAGACAAAATGAGTTTAGTGATCAAGTTTTTAGAACTGATGTTAAAAAAAATCCTCATAAAAGATAAAAGTAGTTCAAAAGTAGAAAATAAACTTGAAATATGTAAAGTACTTACTGCTCGTACGACTGAAGCCTGAAATACATAAGACAGCATAAAGAGGTGTTATTCTTTCACAATGTATGAAAGGACAGCAATAAAAGCCTCGATCTGCAGCTCTAGTATAAAACATTTCAACTATCAAATAAATTAATATTTAGACTTTGCAAACATGTATAAAGATTTAACAGCGCTGACGTTAAAAATCTGGAAATATTGATGCATGTTGGACCTAAAATGGCCTTAAGGAGGACTAATGTGTCGTTCCTCACCGTTATATTTTCTTCTACAGATGAGAACTGCAGTGATGCAGACTGCCAGGACGAACAGTCCTCCAATAACACCAACAGCAGCAACAGGGAACCCTGAAGAACCTGGAACCAGAACCAGACATCCACCCTGTTTATCTCACTGCTGAACCTCTTCATGGTCACATTCAGTTCAACACAACTTCTGTCATTTGAGCATTTAAAGAAGATGATGAACTAGACAGATTATAAGTGTGTTTTAGGGAATATTCAGAGTTTGTTTGATCACAAAAGCAGCACTGAAGCTTGGAACAGATTTTTCTTAATACTGGCCTGCTGAAAACTGGTTTACAATATTGTACATAATTTAAAAGGTTGATGGAAAACCATGAATAAACTGTCACAGGGGTCTTAAAGCTTTAACAAATAAAAAGTCTGTATTACAAACACCACGTAAAGGTAAATATCAGCATCAAGTCTAAGTTGTTCACAGATCAGAATCACCTGTCAGCAGCAAGCAAACATTCAATTCAATTCAATTCAATTTTATTTATATAGCGCCAATTACAGTCAAATTGTCTCAAGACGCTTTACAGAACCCATATGCCTGAACCCCAGAGCAAGCCAAAAGGCGACAGTGGCAGGAAAACACCCTTTTAACAGGGAAAAAAACCTCGAGCAGAACCCGGCTCTAATGTGGGGGAACCATCTGCTGCTGGCCGGGCGGGTTGAGAGGGACAGAAGAGGTAGAAAGGTAGAGATAGAGGGATAGAGGTAGAGGGGTAGAGGTAGAGAGGTAGAGATAGAGGGATACAGATAGAGGGGTAGAGATAGAGAGGTGGGGGGGTGGGACACAAGGACCATAAAACACAACCACACATCTGAAGCATCCAGCATCCAGCTCTGGGATCAGGGACACTCAGAGAAAGGACACAGAAAGAAACAGAGTGGGTTTAATGCAATAATGGTATATATAGTAAATACATAGGTAGTTAGAGAAGGGCTCAGTGCATCAAGAGAGGTTCCCCAGCAGTCTAGGCCTATAGCAGCATAACTAGGGGCATACTAAAGGGACGTCAAGAGGGGAAGTCAGTTGTGTAAATGAAAACACCAGCTCACCCCGTCAGGGTCCCCCAGTCAGTCCTAACTATAAGCTTTGTTGAAAAGGAAGGTTTTAAGCCTGGTCTTAAAAATAGAGAGGGTGTCCACCTCCAGAACCCAAACTGGGAGCTGGTTCCACAGGAGAGGAGCTGATAACTGAAGGCTCTGCCTCCCATTCTACTTTTAGAGATTCTAGGAACAACAAGTAAGCCTGCAGTCTGAGAGCAAAGAGTTCTGCTAGGATAATATGGTACTATCAGGTCTTTAAGATATGATGGAGATTGGTTGTTAAGAGCTTTATATGTCAGAAGAAGGATTTTGAATTCTATTCTACATTTCACAGGAACATGAACATGAAGGCACAAAAACAGCCACACTCGCATTCTAAAGATAAGTTCATCCCAGCAAAGACAACAGAAAAAACAACATGAGCTTTAAAGCAACAACACACAAAGGAATGAAGAGAGTCAGACTTATCCTGAATGAAGAAGATGCTGGTGGTAAGTATGGATGACTCTGAATGAAAACACTAAAGTACAGAGATATGTGGAGGTAAATATAACGTTAATTTGAAGAGATCATTGCCAGTTGGCAATAGAACCATATTTCTACTCAACCTTACTACAGTGGAAAGCAGTTTTAGTGTTTTTTATGGATACTTCCAGTAAAAGAAAAAAATTAATACACGAGTGCATGATTAATGAATGAACTCTCATGATCAGGTTATAGGCTCCAGTATGTGTACTTAAAGTTTCATTTCATCAGATTTCAGTCTTACCTTTATTGGACAAGATTTTTCTTTTGTCCAGTTTTGTGACAAGGACGTCTTTGACACCAGACAGCTGAAACACACAGTCGTACTTCTCCCAGTCTTCAGGAGCGATTGATGAAATGTTCAGGTCAACACTCATCTGGAAGGTTCCATCATGGTTGGGGAGGATCTCTCCTTTGTCCACGTCCTCATGAAGCTCCTCTCCATTTTTCCTCCAGAACAAGTCGGCTCTGTGGGGATAGAAACCGGTAGCGAGGCAGGTGACCGGAGAGGAGGGAGTCTTCTGGAGGAGAGACACTGATGGAAGCTCTGAGGACAGAAGACAAAGACAGCTCATAGTTTCTGTATGGACTCATGTCAACACGTTTGTGTCGTTTAAATGGCAAGTGTCATTAAGAAAAGAGAAGAAAGACAGATGAAGAGATGTGAAGCAGAAGTGAGAGAAAGGTTAGTGTTAGAAGAATTATACTTAGGTTCATTGTGGTTATCATTGAATGACTGTAAAGGTATCTCTGCATATGTAAGCACTTCTTGTTGAGAAGTACATGTACATTTTAACTGTAATCTGTATGTACTCACAGTAGAAACATGAGAACAGGGTTAACGTGTTCCATATGATAAGATAATGCAAGTGACACTTTCTCCGACACTTTCTCTGTGAATACATCTTATGCTGACACATGATGCCGCCCCATGTTACACGACTGGTTGAAACTAAATAAAAGACGCAGAGGAGATACAGACTCTTCGGAGAAGGAAGGCTGCAGCAGCGGTGCATACAGCAGTGCATGCAGTCTCTATCTCCCCTTGCTGCAAGTAAAAGATCTGAGCTCGTGAGTACTGTCTTTCCTTCTTGTGCTGTGTGTTTACTTTCTGGGTTTAAACCCAACAGTTAGAATATCTGTTAAAAGATAGTAAAAAAGACAGTAAAAAACAGAATTAGAGTGGTGATAAATACGTTAGAGAGTGACAGGTGAAAAAGGACAGACTGTAAACTGAGACAGTGGATTGTTCCTTATAATGTCAAACTACAGAACAAATTAAGGGAAATGAGCATTTTATCAAAGACACTAAATCAGGTCATGTGATTTTACCTTTTCTCATCAGTGAGCTCCTCCCATAGTTCACATAATTCTTCAGCCTCTCAGGACAGTACTGGCTGTGGTAGTACTTAAAGTCTGACATTCGAAATTGGTCATTGTTCCATTTATGTTTGATGAAGACAGCCTGTGGTTTTGTAGCAACCCATGTCCCTGTCTTCAGGTCCAATGATATCCAGTCTTCTCCATCAAAACCATACTGATCAAACCCATTAATCTCACTTGTCTCATCATCCCATTCACAGCCGTACAGCTTCTGGAAAATGTAGACACCTGAGATACACAGACTGCAGTAAATAAAAGTGAGGTCAAAGTCTTCTGTTAACAGTTTATATCACATATTTACCACAAAGACACACTGATCAACACATTTCTAACCAGTTCATCTGCTGTTGTCGCCTCCTACAGATAATCATCATCTGAACATTGTGAACATCTCAGACTGAGACTGAGTCTGCTGAGGAACAGGAAGATCCAAACACACTAACACAGCTCATGTCCACTGTTGAAGGAGCTGCAGGAACAGATTCACACTCTGAGGTGAAGTCCTGAGCAGCAGACGCTGATTAAAGATGATCCTGGATTTAACATCACATCCTCTGAAACTCTGCAGCCACTCCATCAGTCCAACAACCTCCTCATCCTGTGAGGAACTACAGACCACACTGTCCTCAGGCTTTTCTACAAGCTTCCACTGAAGGAGTTTCACTAGACTGCTGAGCCAGAACAGAGTCCAGTTCTACAGTGTCACTGGTCACAATAACCCAGAGACCAGCAGGACCAGTATCTCCATACTGGGAGACAGTCTGTGAGTCCTTATCTAATATTTAATTCTACAATATATTTAGAGTTGAAACTAAGTATTGCTTTCATTATCAGCCATGTGTTTCTTTTTATACTTACATAAATAATTAACACTCAAATGTAAGAAAAAAAGCAGGAAATTCTGACATTTAACAAAAGGAACCAGAAAATGCTTGAAATTTCACTTGATAAAAAACTTCAGAGATGATGATTTATGGCTATGTCTCTATTGATCAACTAATTGACTGACTTACTACTTCTACATGATGTGTGTTCATGATGGCATCAACACACTGTGATCAAGTAAAGCTCATCTAATCTGTAAATCTACTATATAAATACACAATGAACTCACTGTGAAGCAGGACAGAACAGTCCCTCTAATTTAATCTGTATTTTTATTACATATTCAGTTCTGTAGCTAATGATCTGTGTCAGTACTGATTTCGATAATCTGGATTTTTTTAAAGTAATCAATTCATTGTTTTCACTGTAAAATGTGAAGGGATGGTGAAAAATGCCCTTTAAGCTCATCAAGTCTGAGGTAAAATTATTTAATGACTTTTGTCCAACCAATACTGATCAGTATTTATTTAAAATGTATGTTAAACAGCGAAAAGCAGCAACTGTACATATCTGAGAAACAGGATGCAGCAAATGTTTGACATTTTGTTTGATAAAAGATATAAATGATGATCTGAGTGAAAATATTTGTCTATATTTTGTCCTGATCAGTAAATCTATTCATGAATCATTTCAGTACTAAGAATATTTTGGCACAAACACAGTGTGGTCCAGTGAAGTTAATCTAATCCTATCTGTGCTTCAACTTCATATCTATAAATGATGAACCAATTCTAATCAGCTCAGTTCATGTGTTCTGGCCTGTAGATTATTGAGGTAAATGTGTCAGTTCATAAAAGCTGTTTTAAAAATGATTAATTACAAAACATGAACTGCAACAATTTTACTCTCACTTAAATAATTTGGCAAAGAGCTCCAATGTGATATGCAGAGAAATTTTCATCTCAGATCACAGCTTGTATTGTCTGTCTGGTTTTTGTGTTTCTGATGTTTGGTTTGTGAGTCTCAGTTTGTCTTTGTGCTGTTAGTATTCAGTCAGCAGCCTCCTTGAAAGTTACAATTCAAGTTATTTCCACTGTCAGTTTCCACTGATGTATTGATGAAACTTTCTGTAACGTTCAGACGTTAACACTTCTCTGACATTTATCATGAGCCAAGCTTCTTAGCTTGTTTGTTAGCTTGTTAACTACATCCACACTGAGCTGCTAAATCTAAAACAATGCTCTTTAACATTATGTGTTTTCATGCTGTACTGGTGAAGTTTTCCAACACAGTGAAACACATAATTAGAGGTAAAATCAAATAATTTTGTTCCTCTTCAGTTCAGAAAACAACAAAACAGTCTGTGATTAAACCTCCCATCAGTCCTCTCCTGCTCTCCATCATCTCGTATAATGTTACTGAATTTTAACAAACACACAGGTGAGCTGCTGTCACTGAATTATTTATCTCTGTTACCAAACCAATGAGCATAAACAGTCTGATTGTGGCTCCTAAAGGTGACCTGCTAACCAGACAGACACTTAACTCCTGCACTGTGGAGCTGAGACGCTTCTTTAATCACTGTTTTATCACCATCAAGTCGCTGCACAAAGTCAACACAAACACAGGTTAATGACAATCAGAGAGAGGGTTAGAGGAGGCAGAAAGTGTGATGATCAAGTGTCATGCCACTTTATACCACAGGGTGTCAGCAGTGGTCTCTAACAACACATGGCACATGGCATTCATGTAGAAGAACCAGGACATCTGCGTGAGTAAGCAGGGTAATAAAGAAGTTAAGGCTAATGGCAGAAGAGTGAAACCAGCAAACACAACAGAAAGCTCTTGACAGACACCATTACTGGATTTACTACATGTAAATAATAATATGTTTCAGTAATGAACGTTTTAAGGATGAGTGCTTCAGTGTGTGTGAAATGTCTCAATAACAAACGCAAGTGAAACAGTTACAATACAGTGTTTGTGTTTGAGGTGAAGCTGTGTTCAATATTTTGGGGGAAAAAAGTATTTTAAAAAAAATGTCCAAAAAAAGTGAAACGTAAACAAACCTCCAGTTTGGTTGAAGCGTTGCTTTGCTGTTTCAATTTCGTATTTGAACAAATGTTTATAGTACATAAAGCGCTCAGTCTGCAGCTGCCAGAACTCTGGATTGTCTGCTAAGAATTCTTTCACCCAGTCCTGTCTGGGCACTGCTGTACTGGTGCTGCTGTCAAAGTAAATCATCTGAACATCGTCGACCTCCCCAAATCCCACAAACTCATGGAAGCTGGGAATTCCAGAAGACGCAGTGTAGAAATACTTGATAGAGTGAATCGCTGGAAGAGAAAGTTAATGTTGTGTCAGAATTACAGCTTCATAAATCAATGATCAATTTATTTTTCTGTTGAACATGGAACCAAAGAAAACTACATTAATTTACAGATATTCTAAGAATCTGTCATACAGTCTATAGATAAACACATAAACTGATGTCCAGTTTAGATTATTTAACATTTTTGTTAAATATTTTTATTGCTCAAATAATATATTTTTCTGAAAACAAATATTAAACCAGCCAAATACCTGATCCTCTAGTACAGTGGTTCCCAACCTGTTTGGCTTGGAGCCCCCCCTATAAGCTGCACCCCAGCGCCCCCCGAGCACGGCGTCTACCCCCCACCCTCCACCACCAAAACCACCCCATAAGTACACTACAAAACATAAGAGGGAAGTTACTGAATTGTATTACTAATAGAGTCAAACCAAGAGTTGTACTATGAGGAGAAGGAGAGAGTTTATGGCTGCAGTAAATCTGGTGACACTACAATGCATAAGAGTTCAGTTATTTATTTTTTTTTTACAAAAAAAAGTCCTTAAAATTATGAAAAAAAATATACTATCAAACCAAGAGTTGTAGTATGAGCAGCAGGAGTCAGTTGCTGGCTGCAGTAAATTTGGTGAATATTTGTGTCTCTTCGCTGTTTGCAGCGGTTTTGCATTTTGCAGACGGTCCCTGTTCACTCGTAGCACAGCCGGCTGCTCATAGACACCAATGTTATTTCTGCAGCTACTTTTGATTAAACTGGGCTTGTAGCACATTGTCTACCTTACAACGATTGAAAAGAGGCATTGTTTATGTTTAGACAACGTATATTTAATGAGTTATTAATGCCGGAAGTCCGAGTTTGTGAATATCTTTCCGACTTTACCGAAATGTGTTTTATTTCCTGACGTCGCCGTAATTATCTGGCTTCATGCTGTCATTTACGAGCATTTCACCACAAATAACATAATTCTGTCTTGTCCTTTAATAAAACCAAATTTAAGGTAACTCTGGAGGTATAGCCAGAGTTTTTATGTACTGATGAATCTTCACCCGTTTTGCGTTTTTCAGACATCGTTCCCGTCAGTAATTTTCTAACTGCACACAAACTAATGAATCTGGATGAACTAGGAGCCGACCTTAAGAAAGCGTGGACAGAAGTTGAAAGGTCAAGGAGGTGTGGCCATCGAATTAGCAAAGGATTTTTGAAGAAAGAACAAATAAATGTGTTTTAAAATTGTTTTATAGGTAGACTTGTGATGACACAGTGAGTCTGTTACTCTGATTTTATCCAGAATGTAAATATCTGTTTTTTATAACATCACAGCCTCAGAGCAGACAAAACCAGGTCGGATCCCTTTACTTCCTTTTTTTAAAAAAAAAAAAATATTGTCAGTGGTTAAAGTGCTCTGAATGACGGTTAGGACGTGGATGACTGAACGAGTTTTTATTGTTTTCTGAGTGACTAGTTTAAACAACGTGGTCTCAGTTTGTTCCGATGCATTTTAGCAAATCCAGCTAATGTTGTGCTGCGTGTTGTTCTGATGGGAGGCTGCTGAGGGTCTGAGTGTTTCTGAGAACAAACCCGAGTTAAACCTGAAGTTCTGCTCTGGATCTGTTCCACTGAACACACAAACTAACACACAACACAGCAGTGGACGTGCTTTCATGTTGTGGGTTTTCTTGGTGAGACAATAAATAGTTTTCTGACTCGTTGTTAACCAGGCAGCCTGTGTTAAGTTGTGACTATCCCCAGTTGATATGGACGTGTTTCCTGAACAATCACCAGGTATTAAACACCTGACAGGATGACAAAGATCTATGTAGATGAAGCAGAATGCTTGCAGAGCTGATCGGTAGCACAATGAATAAAACGATGGTCTCGTAATTTTATCGCTGGATTACGTGGTTTCGACTCCTCTCACCGTACTTGAAAAATACGTGTTTTTTATTTCGGCCCGCACATTTCTTTTCATTTCTTTTTACTGTCTGTAGATGATATTTACATGGATACAGACTTTATTAAGCAGTGATGCCGACGTTTTTCGGCGAGGTTTTCTTTATCTGGTATCTTTATTTCACGTAAATCCAGGTCTGATCGTGACGAATCTGCGGACGAAACATCTGGAGACGGAAACTATCACCAGTTAACCTGTTCACCAGTTAAACTGGAACACCGGCATCAATAAATCAAGAACATCCTATACGTTCCATAAAATGAGTCATCACAGACAACCGAAGAGCCTTAAATTCACATTTCCATAAAGACACGAAGCTTTTTTGAAGTGAACCGATTAAAATAAAAACAGAAATAACTCACCTGCCGTCACTCTGCCTGTTCCCAGAAGTAACATTAAAATGAGGGTCTTCATTTTCTTCTGTTCGGTCTAAATCTTCCTATCTGTCAGAGTCTGTTCAGGTAAAAATCCAGCGTCCTGATCGCGTCTCGGAGCTGAACTGAGGAGAAAACATGAGGGTTTCAACATCCTCCATCTGAACCAATGAGAATTTATTCTGGGCGTTAGCGTCACTTATATCCGGGTGAAACTCACCAAGTGAGGTTATAAGTGAAAGTAAAAGCTGCTTGTTTTAGCCGGTTGAAGATGATGGGAGAGCTGGGGGCTTAATTTGGAGATTCTTTACTTTGTTGTTGGTGACAGGAGTATTTAATCTTCAGACTGGTCACAGTGGTTTTTATTCTAAGGTGATATAAAGTGCAGAAATGTATTAATTATCTGGGAGGTCAGTAAACTACAATAATACAGATTGACACTGGAGCTTCTGTGATGAACTAATATCTTAACCCTTTGTCCAATTATTTACAACTTCCCTGGCATGTAAAACATTTCTGATGAGAAATATCAAAGTGTGGTTTCACAGCTGTTCAGTCAGTTTCTGTGGTTCAAACTGTTGGAAACTAGCCTATTCTAAAATTAAGAACAAGACAGAACTATGTGTGAGGCTGTTTCCTCCCAGTTCTTTGGATGGAAAATAGCAGGAGACTTCTTTCTTGAAATTCAAAAGTATTTATTACAGCAAAGTTGAATGTGCGATACAGAGCTCTGGGTCTCAATGACTTTCCCTAACAACAACAAAGTGTTTAGTCAGATCATGCAGAAAAGACTGCTGAACTTCCCTGACCCAGCTTTTTATACTCTAACAGCGTTGTGTAACTATTTCGGTCACGTCTGGCCACGTCCTCCTCGTGGTGTGCAACTTCTCTGTCTCATCTCAGGTGCTTCCTGTTGCCGTTTTCACTTCTTTCCAGGCGCAGAGGAACTTCTGCAAAACAAGATCAGAAACCGCATGCAACCTATTCCTGCACCTCACATTCGGTTACTTGGTCATAGGTCATCTAAATGTCAAGCTGTTCTTCTGCAAGCAAAAATGTCAAGTTAAACTCTAAGCAATGCACAAGGTTATATCAGGCTATATCATATCAAACTTAATACAGCACAAGCAGGCCCTCAACTAATTCTGGGCTGTTCATCATTGTTTCATTACATTCACACAGTGGTAATGATGTTCTGGACCCTCTTCTTTCTCAGAATTAGTACAACTCATTAATTAGCACAGTGAAGCTATAAATCAATTATAAAAATACCACAAATCCCCCTTTTGGCCTAAGCTACTCTTAGGCCAACACTAAATGTTAGAAGATACAGTTGCATGCTCATCAGTGTCATCTCCATCAGTCCAGGCGTTGTTGGAATCCTGCCCGTTCAGCAGGAGAGGCATCTGCATCTGCATCTGTAGTCCCCCTTGTGGGTGTTGGGGCCCCAAGGCAGTATGGATCATCCTGGTACAAAGAGATCTAGCACATGGTATCCAGCAACAGCCAATAACAATAAGCAAGGCAATAGCAATCAAAGCACCCATAAGAAAACTTTTCACTAGTCCTCCCCACTTACCAAACCAAGCATCCAGCCAACCTTGGAAAGGATCTTTTATTCCAGAATGTTCCTTAAGCTCATTGGATAATGATCTAAGACTAGCCAGTGCTTTGGACACAGAACCATCAGGGGCGGTGTTGTTTGGGATGAAAGTACAACATTGATCACCAAACATAGCACAAACCCCGCCCTGTTCTGCTAGTAAGAAATCAACAGCCATTCTAGTCTGGTATGTCATGAGGGAGGTGGCATGCAATTGTTCAGCTACACCCTGAATGGCATCTCTGGTGAGGTTGGTAAGTCTCTGAACATTATAGTGAATGTAATTAATTCTGTCCACATTCTTATTGGGGGTAATCCAAATAAAGATTGATTCCCATCCTGCTGCAACTGGGTTTGCCAATTTGTATTCATCAGGTACACCTCTGGGAATTCCAATAGCATCGATGTACACCGGGCTGTTATGTTCCAAATTAAAGGTGTCTGGATTAAAAAGAGTTGCTGATCTTTTACTTCTGCTCACGAGGGAGTGAGATGTTGCATGCAGCTCTGGAACTATGGGAGCAGTGAGTGAGAAGTGTCTAACAGGCATTACTAGGTTAACAATGGTGCATGTCCCAGTCCAATTAGCAGGGAGCGTTCCTCTAAGAATCCGACCACCACAATACCACCAACAGTCACTTCTGGCCACTAGGAATGAGGAACAGTTAGAGTAAGTGGTAGCATCTACAGTGGAATTACACCAGGAAGATGGAATTTGTTCTACATCAGGACCAGTGCCAGATCTAGTGATGCAGGTATGATTGCCACTAATGGGTGTAAATACAGGAGGTAGAGCTGCTTTTTCGGTCATGGGGAAATATTCCTCTAGCGAGGTACAATTACCTACGGGATTCTCATTAGTATGGATGTCAAGCATACACCAGAAATCAGTGGTTGTAAGTGGAGAAGGAACCGTCCTCAAAGTAGGTCTAGCTGTGCTACACATTACACAATCAGTCATATTGAGAGAAGATATCAGATCAAGCCATAAATTTGTATCTGTATAGCCAGTTTCCATCGTTAGCACCTGTGTTTTAGTCAAAGAGGTGTAATCAAATGCAATAACTTCATCATCATCAAAGCAGGTGTGCAGCCTGCGACTACTTTTGCAGATCTATCTGCAGCCTCGTTTCCTTTTGCCACTGAGGTTCCTGCTCTATCGTGACCTTTACATTTCACTACAGCTACTTCAGCAGTTAGTAACTGTTGCGTTTCCAGCTTCAGCATCCATATTGAGGAAGGGAATCACACATTACTGTTTACGTTCGCTTCATTTATTATTTTGGCACCAGAAAATACATCGGTCACAACATCAGCTTCGCGCTAAAAAGATATATAGTGCGGGAAGTAACGTAAAGTGCTTCAGTGTCAATAAATCACGACATTTAAGACAGCCGGCCGGGCGTTGTACGTACATACGTCATGCTTGACAGGGCACACAATCCACAGCATTAACAAACATGAGTAAATACATAATTTGATAATACGTGGTAACACATCAACTTCACATAACAACTGTATCATAAACAAGCATTCCAAATGAGAGCATAAAACCTAACACCCCCTCTTGCTCTCATCATCCCAAACCATGGTTTTAGTCTCCAAAGAACCATTTCTTGAACTTTGTAATCTTAATCTTTGTTGCAGGTTTTGTTAATATGTCTGCAATCATTTCTTCTGATGGGCAATAAACAATGTCTATTTTCCCCTCACTCAGTGCATCACGTATGAAATGATACTTTACATCAATGTGTTTTGATCTCTGTCTGTTCACTGGATTCTTACTCAGTGCTATGGCTCCTTGATTGTCTCCATGAATCGTAGTACAAGTGTGTACTCTGTTATCCATGCCACTTAACAGCTGAGTTAAGTACATGCTTTCCTGGGTAGTGGTTGCTAGACCAATGTACTCAGCTTCACAAGTCGACAAAGCCACTGTAGGTTGTTTCTTTGACTTCCAGGAAATTGCAGGGCCTTGTTTTGTTAGGCTGAAGCAGTACCCTGTGGTGCTGCGTCTATCTTCTACAGAAGATGCCCAATCAGAATCACTATAGGCTATCAGGTTCAAATCCTCCTTACTTTTCTTGAAAGTTAGTCCATAGTCACTTGTACCTTTTAAGTATCTCAAGACGTGTTTAGCGGCTACTAAGTTTTCTGTTTTTGGGTTTGCTAGAGTTTGGGATAGTTTGCTTACCACCCAACTGATGTCTGGTCTGGTACATGTCATGGCATATATTAGACTGCCTACAATCTCTCGATACTCTTTAGGATTAACATCATTTTTGATGCTCTCTTCATTTTTGTCTCCCACCAACTTTTGTTCACATGGGGTGGATCTGGGTTTGCATTCTAACATTCCAAACCTTTCAAGCATTTTTATAATGTACCTTGTCTGATTCATTTTGATTTCTTCTCCCTTATGTTCAAACTCAATGCCCAAAAAGTAAGATATTTTCCCCAAATCTTTCATGTTAAATTTTGACCTCATAGTTTGTTTAAATCTTTTGAGAAGATCGCTATTGCTGGCTGCAATAATGAGGTCATCTACCCAGATAATCACTATGATGACATCATTTTCTATGTGCTTCTTGTACACACAGTGATCAGATTGATTTTTCACAAAACCATCTTGTTCCAGGTGGTCATTAAGAAGTTTGTACCAATTCCTCCCAGACTGTTTTAGGCCATAAAGGGATTTCTTTAACTTGTACACTAACTTCTCTCCAGTCTCTGATGTCTTTTCAAATCCTTCTGGTTGCTCCAAGAAAATTTCCTCATCTATTGGAGCATGTAAATAGGCTGTTTTAACATCCATCTGATGAACAATGAGGTCGTTTTGAACTGCTACTTGCATCAGTGCCCGTACTGATGTGATGTTAGCTGTTGGGGCAAAAGTCTCATGATAATCAATGCCTTCTGTCTGACTGTATCCTTTTGCAACGTATCTTGCTTTAAAGATCTTTTCCTTTTCAGCATTTTCTTTTAAAGCATATACCCACTTTCCTCCTACTGTATTTCTACCTTCAGGTAGAGGAGTCAGTTCGAATGTGTCGTTTTCCTTGAGTGATTCGATCTCCTCCCTCATAGCTTGTTCCCATCTGGGTGCCTCCGATGACATCCGGACCTCGCTATAAATTTGGGGGACTCCACACACTGCCCTGTAACAATGATCAACACTTACATTGTTTACATCGTTACCTTTAATGTCAGGTAGATAGTCTTTCAAGTGTTTGGGAGCTTGCCTTTCTCTTTTTGGGTAGCGGTGGTTTTGGCTATGTACATTTTCTGCACTTGTTTGACTTTCATTTTTATCCTGAACTACATTTTCTGCATTTTCATCTTGTTGTAACACATCTGTATCAGTGTTAGTATTCTCCTCATTATCGAATGAGACTTGGTTTTCTGCACTGCCCTCCTTTTCAGGCTCCCTGCCTTCATATCTGAAGGTTTCTGAATCACAATCATCAGTTTGTGTTTCTTGATCAACATTGTTCTTTGTGATAAATTTCACCAGTCTGTGTTTTGAGACCTTCTTTGTTTGTGGGCTGTAAATCAGGTATGCAGGGCTGTTCCTGTTGTAACCCACAAATATCCCTCTCTCACATCTAGGGTCTAGTTTCTTATGCTCATTTTGGTAAGCATAACAGTCAGAACCAAACACCCACATTTTTGAGAGATCCGGTTTTCTCCCTGTTAACATGAAGTATGGAGTGTTTTTAGTCCTGTGGTTATAACACCTGTTACGAGTATGAGCAGCATTTTGAATGGCATAAGGCCACAATGCTTTTGGTAATCCCTTTTCTAATAACAGACATCTTCCCATTTCAAAAAGGGTTCTCCATTGTCTTTCAGCTGTACCATTTTGATGGGGAGAATATGGGGATGACGTTTCATGTCTTATTCCTTTAACCCTTAAAAGTGACTGAAAAGCATTTCCTGTGTACTCTGTCCCATTATCTGATCTGATACATTTGACAGTGCCATATGGTGCACAGTCTGCAAGGAATTTTTCTGTTGCTAATGCTGCGTCACTCTTGTTTTTGAGGAAGTAAACAGATACTGCCCCTGAAAAATCATCTGTGAATGAAATGGCATATTTATGTCCCTCTTGACTGGTGGGTTCAATGGGGCCTGCTAAGTCAGTATGTACCAACTCTAAAGGCTTGCTGGCTTTTGCATGCGTTTCCCTATTTCTGCAGTTGGTGAATTTTCCCTCTGTGCAGACACTGCAGTCTAATTTGGTGTTACCTGTGATCTTCATACCTTCTACCACATCTGGTAATTTTAGTACATCATTTACATTACAATGTCCCAAGATCTCATGCCATGTTTTGACATCATAAGTTAAGTTCACTTTGTCAGTACATATTATGTCATTGACTGACATACCAATACATTGTTCATAGTTAGTTACCGTTTTCAGGTAGTATAGCCTCTCATGTTCTTCTATGCGGAAGGCTGTTCCATCTTTGTGTTTGAGTTCATTCTGTCCCTCTTTGAAGGTCATTTCAGCTCCATTAGCGGTGGCTGCTTTCACCGAGAAGATACTCTGAGGGTAGGTTGGTATGAACAAGGCGTTCCTCAGCGTAACCGGGACACTTCTTCCTTCTGAGTCCTTTAGGAACACCCTGGCGTCGCCCCGTTGCAATGCCACGTTGTTCATCCTGCTTCCGTCAGCTAGTTCCATGTAGTGTTTCTTTGGATCAAAAGAGTCATCAAATCTTTGGAATCTGTGTCTGTCAGTTATGATGTGTGATGTGGCTCCACAATCAACCATTAGTCCATTTCTTTTAATGTTGTCTGGAAGAAAATTTGGGGTAACCTTGAAGACGTATGTTTGTTCATCATTCTGGTTTCCTTGTCTCTCAGAAGTTTGTTTTGCATCATCTTTTTGCTTGATTTTTCTCCTGCACGTCTCATCACTGTGTGTTGAGCTTCTGTGGTAGCTGCACCACTTTGGGGCTCCTTTTTGAGGACAGTCTCTAGCAATATGTCCGCGGTTTCCACATGCGTAACATGTTACCGATGACATGTCCACTTTCATCACATTGTCTGATTTGGGTTTAGCATCAAACTTTTCTGTCTCTTCGTAGCTTCGCAATTTGCTCTTGAATTGAGTAAACGTTAGCTCATCACTGCTCTGAGTTGTATGGATGGCAAAAGGCTTGTATGACTCTGGAAGTCCCTTCAGAATCATAGCTATTATTAATCCGTCACTGATGACTTCCTTAGCATTTCTTAAAGAAGTTACTGCTTTTTCAGCTCGGATAATATAGTCTGTTACAGTTTCATTGGGCTCCTTCTTTATGGAAGTTAGTTCTGTATAAAAGGCGATGATTCTGGGTTTACCCTGGCTGGCGTAGTGGCTCCGCAGGATCCGAAGAGCTTTGCTGCCGTCGTCCGCCGCATCTCTCATCACCAACGACAGGCTTTTATCGTCGAGGAATTGGATTAGCTCCGCGTAGCATTCTGCATTCTTTTCTTGATCTGGGTTGTCGGAAAGTATTGTGTCTTTTAGGCCTATTATTCTCAAATGGCCAAGGAACTTTACCTCCCAAAGTTCGTAGTTGTTTTCATCTCCATCGAAAACTAATCTTTGCCATCTTCCTCCTGTGCTGTGTCTGGGCCCATAACCTGTTGCGTTTCCAGCTTCAGCATCCATATTGAGGAAGGGAATCACACATTACTGTTTACGTTCGCTTCATTTATTATTTTGGCACCAGAAAATACATCGGTCACAACATCAGCTTCGCTCTAAAAAGATATATAGTGCGGGAAGTAACGTAAAGTGCTTCAGTGTCAATAAATCACGACATTTAAGACAGCCGGCCGGGCGTTGTACGTACATACGTCATGCTTGACAGGGCACACAATCCACAGCATTAACAAACATGAGTAAATACATAATAATTTGATAATACGTGGTAACACATCAACTTCACATAACAACTGTATCATAAACAAGCATTCCAAATGAGAGCATAAAACCTAACAGTAACAATGCTTCAGACAATGATTTCATTTCCTCAAACATAACATTTCAAAGAACAAGACCAATGCTACAAATCAGTTTGATTTGAATTTATTTTTTCTTTAAAAAATAAAGAAACCTTTAAGCTGCAAAAAAGATGTTCCTGGCTTTTAAATACAATGTGATGAAAGGTTTTGGTTAGATTTTTTTTTAACAAAATGGTTCTCACTCAGATTCATCCTATAGTTATGTGGGTAAATCTGCTTCAAGTTTAGGTTGACACAGGATTAACTTCATCCACATTTGGTTTTATAATGGAGTAGCAAACATGCTACATGGCTCTTGCATTAAAGTGATGCCCCCTTTGATACCCTGATAATGCTCCAACTCTGACTTGTTTGATCTATGACATTCAAACATGCATGGCACCACATACCAGTAAAATGAAGTTAATTTGCATTCAAAACTGTCTCATAACAAGAAGTGAAGTTAATTTGTAACAGACATTTACTTGTGGGTGAACTGAGGAAACATTTTGGTGTTCAAAGCTTGTGAATTTCTCTGCACACCTTTGTTGTGATTAATAGTCAGACACATAAAGTGTACACAGATACAGCTGTGCACTTCTAAGTTGAGCCACTGAAGGATACCTGCAAAACTATATTTCAACGGTATTCTGATATGCTTTTCTCTAATATGTCTCTCTTTTACAGTTCTTATTTTTAAAACAGATAAATTTAGAGTTCGGACGTATCACCACCATACCGCTGAAGTCAAGGTTTTTATCTCAGATAGATGTACTGTTGGCAAACTCCTGAGGCTGTTTGAGCGAAGAGGTGGACAGATGGGGAGAGTGCATGAAGATATTGTGGCACCCATGGCTCAGGTAAGAAACAAATGCATTATCAATTTTAATTCAGGATGTGATACTTTTTAAAAATAACTTGGTAATCTTGTCACCTTTGGCCAGGATGACGATGTTGACCTCGGTCGAGGTTTTATCGTCAAAGGACTCTGTTTGTACCTCAATGAGGAACCAGGAAGTTTAATCAAAGAGTTTGTGTATTTAAGTTTTAAAATGGTTTGTTTGTTTTATGAAGCCACACTTTCAGAAATATATTGATATGTAAATTGTCAAGTTATTTAGTAGTGACGTGAGAATGTGTTCCTCCTCTCTTGGATTTTTCACCTTTTGTCATGTTTCAGCCTTATGCTGAAGTCAATTCTATTAATGTCTATCCTCATCAATCTACAGTCAGTACTTGGGCCAAACTGAGCCGTTGGTAAAGAGCCTAGGTGTTATCTCTCTCACGAATGTACTTCTTTACCGATTGCTCAGTTAGAGGGCTAGACTAGACTAACCAGCTATAAGAAGAGTCCTGGTTGTCCAACTGGGCTTTTTTTTTATTCATTTGTGCTTTTCCCCTCTTCCGCAGCAGCAGCACCTATCAGCTCACCTTTACTTCCTTTAGACAGTCAATCAGTTGACTACCAAACCAGAAAAGGCCACCTGCTTGTCTGAGGGGCACACAAAGACCAAAACAAATGAATTGCTCATCGAATTACTAGTGTAGATTGATAAAGCAAAATTATACACCTACCAACTCAAAAATGGGAAAAAGACGTATCCAAATCTTTTGACTCTGATTTTTGGACCCAAATCTGTGAAAACACATTTAAAATGACTAAAAACACCAACTTACAATTGATCCAATTTAAGGTGCTTCACAGAACGCATATAACGCAATATAAACTGTATAAAATGGGCTTCTCACGCTCAGACACATGTACGCAATGCACCCAAAACATGACTGACACTTACTTTCACGCTCTGTGGCTTTGTACACCCGTCTATCAATTCTGGGTAACAATCACGCAGAAACTCTCCAATATTTTGGACTGCGGGATTCCACATTCCCCGAACGTTTGCCTAATTGGTGATCTAACGCCAACAGCCCTTCCAGACATTCATATCCAACCCACACTTGCAGCTATCGCCATTGCCAAAAAGACAATTTTAGTTAACTGGAAAGATAAGAAAGCCCTCAACATCACCCATTGGCTGAACCTCCTCACAGAACACATTTCACTAGAGAGAATATCTGCTATCAAAAAAAACCATTTGGACTCCTTCAAAGAAAAATGGTCTCCATTTATTAAATCAATAAATATTAATCTATAGCCTCCGCTTGTATGTGGGCGTATGCCATTTCCCTCATAAAATTGTAATTATTATTCTGTCTGTGTGTATGGTCTGACTTCTCTCTGCTTTATTTCAGCTTATTAACCCTCTACCTTTTTAAGTAGGATGGCACCATGGACTTCAAGGCTGTGTGCATACACTGGTGGTGTCCCTTCCCTATTGCTCTTGGGGTTGCTCTCTGGCTCTGCGGGGCCTGCGTGGCTCGGGCCCCTCTGCCTGGGGGTGGGTGTCCCCGGTGTCTCTCCCTTTGAGTCCTGGGTCTGCTGGGTTTGTGCGCTCTCCTGGGGCCTTGGGGGTGGCGGCGGCTGGTCTCTTCTGGGGCGCCCTGGCTGGCCCTGGGGTTTGGGGTGGGTCGGCCCTCCGGTCGCTCCCCTGTCCTTTCCTGCTCTGCTTCCCTCCTCCTCCCTCCTCTCCTGCCTGGCCGCTCGTCCTCGTCCCTCTCCCTCCCCTGGGGGGGCTGGGGGCCCTCCGCTGCCTGGGGGTCTGGCATGGGGGCCGGGTGGTCTCTCTGGGGGGGTGGCTCTGGCTCATCCGGGCACAGGCCTTGGTACTTGCCTGTGTGCCGCCACTGGAGATAAATTTCTGCTGGCTGGGGGCTTCTGTCCGGGCCCGGTGCTGTCCTGGGGAGTAGTGGGGTGGGTGGGGTCTCGGTGGTGCTGCGGAGTGGGCGCCCTGCATCCTGGACGTGCCGGCTCCGGGGTGGGCGTGGGGGCTCATGGCCCTTGCTTCCTAGTGGTGCGGCCTGGTCCTCCCTCCGGGGCGGGGTGCTGCATGCGGCTGGCCCGTGGTGGGGCTGTGGCGCCTACCGGGGCGCTGCTCTAGCGCTGCGACTTCTGGGGGTTTCGGTGCTGGCCGGGCCGGTTGGGTTCGTGTGGGCTCACCTTGGCCTCTTGCCTCTGGGCTCTGGGGGCCCTCTGCATCAGTACCGGTGGTCTTACTACCTGTCTCCCCCGCTGCTCTCTCCTCATGGGCCGGATCCACACCAGACTGCCTCTTACTGTGCACTTCACACACTCCACACGTCACTGTATATAGTTAGTCTTAGGCACATATAGGGACACAACAGCTAGGGCCCCGAGAGCAGGTGGGGGCAGGAATGATGGGCTCTGTGGTGGGGCGGATGGCAGGGCTCTACGGCCTTGTCTCTTCCCCATCACCCTCTTGCTTGCCTCCCCTGCTCTCTAATTTCTTTTTAATGCACCACATACACTCACACCTTGGGGGTAGGTCTGGGACGGCTCGGGGAACTTGGGCCAGGGTAGGCTGCAGAGTAGCCATCCTCTGTGGTCCTCTGGCCCGCCCCCTGGATGCCTCGCCCAGCCTCCCCACTTTTAATGCACCACATGACACTCAGGGTTACACTATCACGGTGCAGGGATAATGTCTCCAGTCTGGGATCGGGAGACATATTAACAGGGAGTAATGGGGGGATCTCACTAATATGGCCTCACTGGTGGGACCCGGCCCCCTTATAGCTATGGTGTGGCGGGGGTGGACCATCATCCGTGTTGCTGTGGCTGGGGGGTCCCCGGGACCTGGGGGCTGTGGTCGGGGGGGGTTCTCCTGCGTGCCCGACGGGTCCGGGCAGGTGCGATGGCTCTTGGTGGGCTGCGGGGGCTGGATTGGCCGTCCTGGTGGGCGCTGTGGCTGTACTGCGGGCTGGTGGCATGTGGTGGCTCTGTCCTGGTGGGTTGTCAGGGCGCATTGCGGGGAGTGGGGGCCCTGGGTGTACTGCGCTCACCTGGGGCCTGGTGCGGGGGGTATGCGGGGTGCCTCCCTGTCGGCGTCGCCGGGCCCCACCACACTGTCCATTTTTACCCTCTGGACTCACATCGGGTCCCGGCTCCGATTTCCTCTGGCCGGCTCCCGGTGGTGGCCTGCCTTGTGATGGGCTGGTTGCCATCCCTTCGGTGGGCCGCTCGGCCCCTGTGTCTGGCTTCCTGGCTGTGTGGGGCCGTTGGCCCCCTCGGGGGAGGGAGAGGGGGTGGGGGTGGGCGGGTCGGGTGGTGGGGTGGGGGGTTTGGTGGGGACTGGGGTGGGCGGGGTTGGGGTTTGGGTGGCGGGTGGGTCCTCGTGCCCCGGGCCACCTGGGTCGGTCTGGGCGCGCTGGGGGTGTCGGTAGCTGCTCCCTCTTGTTCTCCGGGTTCGCGTCGTTCACGGTGGCCCCGGTGGCTCTCTGGGGGTGCCGCCCTGTGGCTCCTACGGCCCGGGGGGAGGGATGCCCTGTTGACTTGGCCCTGCCTTGCCGTGACTGCTGTTCTGGGCTTCGGGGTTCTTCACACTTGCATGTTTGATCAGGTCTTGCCAGCTACTGCCGAGTCCCATTTCAGCGATTGATGGGTCCCGCCAGAATGTGCTGAGAATTTCTCCAGTCTCTACCCTAAACTCATTCTCTCTCGCACTAGTATCCTTTTCTGGCCTATTCTATTCTATTCTATACTATCAAGACACCCACAATTATGGTGCTCAGTACCATTTGTTCATTTATTATTGAATCTCTTTTTCTTTTGTGTTGGTTTGGTTTTCTTTTCTTTTTTCAAATTTTTATTTATTTATTTATTTTTTTTATTGATGGGCAATTAGTAGTTGGGCATAACACACCACCTTACAATCTTTAATTGCAACAGCAACGCCTGTTATTTTCTATCCCTGTTCATCCTGTTCGTCCTGTTCGTCCTGTCCAGTCTTTGTTTCCCCCACACATCACTGAGGTGTAGCACTGCCCTCCCTGGCTCATAATAGGGAATTCTAATAAAGAATATCTGCTTAGCTTTCAGGGAGGGCCGGTGATGGTCACACACATGCACTAAATATTAAAATATTTGGCTGCAAGACTAAAATATGCATCAATCTCATAAAATGTTGACTCCCCTTTTGTGGAGTTAAACAATGAGAACAAATGCAGACAAAAGAAAAAAAAAAAAAAAAAAAAAAAAAAAAAAAAAAGATAAAGCAAAATTATACAAGTGATTTTTGCATAAGGCTATAACATGACAGGGTGAAAACTCCTAGAAGGGATGATCACTTCAGTAAGGTACTGTAATTGTTTTAACTAACCCTATTTCTTGAGGATTGTTCAGGGGTATGTTGAACCTGATTTTGACAATATGTGTTTCTAAGGGCGCAGACGAAACCAAAGAAAGATCCATTGAGGAGACCACTGTTGGTGTTTACGTCCCAAAAGCAGAAATTCAAATAAAAACATTCTAAATTCAAATAAAAACATTCTAAATTCAAATAAAAACATTCTAAATTCAAATAAAAACATTGCAGAATTCAAATAAAAACATTCTAAATTCAAATAAAAACATTCTAAATTCAAATAAAAACATTCCAAAATTCGCCCCTTCTGGGGATTCCATAGTTCTGCTGGGGGACTTCAACGCTCACGTTGGCAATGACAGTGAGACCTGGAGAGGCGTGATTGGCAGGAACGGCCCCCCCGATCTGAACCCGAGCGGTGTTCTGTTATTGGACTTCTGTGCTCGTCACAGATTGTCCATAACGAACACCATGTTCAGGCATAAGGGTGTCCATATGTGCACTTGGCACCAGGACACCCTAGGCCGCAGTTTCATGATCGACTTTGTTGTTGTATCGTCGGACTTTCGGCCGCATGTCCTGGACACTCGGGTGAAGAGAGGGGCGGAGCTGTCAACCGATCACCACCTGGTGGTGAGTTGTCTACAATGGTGGGGGAGGATGCCAGTCAGACCTGGCAGACCCAAACGGATCGTGAGGGTGTGCTGGGAACGTCTGGCGGAGTCCCCTGTCAGAAGGAGTTTCAACTCCCACCTCCGGTCAGACTTCAACCATGTCCCGAGGGAGGTGGGGGACATTGAGTCCGAGTGGACCATGTTCCTTGCCTCCATTGCTGAGGCGGCCGATCGTTGCTGTGGCTGTAAGGTGGTCGGTCCCTGTCGCGGCGGCAATCCCCAAAC
This sequence comes from Amphiprion ocellaris, assembly GCF_022539595.1. Lineage (NCBI taxonomy): Eukaryota > Metazoa > Chordata > Actinopteri > Pomacentridae > Amphiprion > Amphiprion ocellaris. Next base: position 37,841,847 of record NC_072774.1, read on the forward strand.
CCGTTGGTGGACACCGGCAGTAAGGGATGCCGTCAAGCTGAAGAAGGAGTCCTACCGGGCCTTTTTGGCCTGTGGGACTCCGGAGGCAGCTGACAGGTATCAGCTGGCCAAGCGGGCTGCGGTTGCGGCTGTCGCCGAGGCAAAAACTCGGGTATGGGAGGAGTTTGGCGAGGCCATGAAAAACGACTTCCGGACGGCTTCGCAGAGATTCTGGTCCCCCATCCGGCATCTCAGGGGGGGAAAGCGGTGCACTGTCAACACTGTGTATAGTGGGGATGGTGCACTGCTGACCTCAACTCGGGACGTTGTGAATTGGTGGAAGGAATACTTCGAAGACCTCCTCAATCCCACCGACACGTCTTCTGATTCAGAAGCGGGGCCTGGGGTCTCGGGCGTAGATTCTCCCATCTCTGGGGTCGAAGTCGCTGAGGTAGTTAAAAAGCTCCTCGGTGGCAGGGCCCCGGGGGTGGATGAGATCCGCCCAGAGTTCCTCAAGGCCCTGGATGTTGTGGGGCTGTCTTGGTTGACACATCTCTACAACATCGCGTGGACATCGGGGGCAGTGCCTCTGGATTGGCAGACCGGGGTGGTGGTCCCTCTTTTCAAAAAGGGGGACCGGAGGGTGTGTTCCAACTATAGGGGGATCACACTCCTCAGCCTCCCCGGGAAGGTCTATTCAGGGGTACTGGAGAGGAGGGTCCGCCGGATAGTCGAACCTCGGATTCAGGAGGAGCAATGTGGTTTTCGTCCCAGCCGTGGAACTGTGGACCAGCTCTACACCCTCAGCAGGGTCCTTGAGGGTGCATGGGAGTTTGCCCAACCAGTCCACATGTGTTTTGTGGATCTGGAGAAGGCTTTCGACCGTGTCCCTCGGGGAATCCTCTGGGGAGTGCTCCGGGAGTACGGGGTAACGGACCACCTAATACAGGCTGTCCGTTCCCTGTATGACCGGTGCCAGAGCTTGGTCCGCATCTCTGGCAATACGTCGAACTCGTTTCCAGTGAGAGTTGGACTCCGCCAGGGCTGCCCTTTGTCACCGATTCTGTTCATAATTTTTATGGACAGAATATCTAGGCGCAGCCAGGGTGTTGAGGGAGTCCGGTTTGGTGACCTCAGGATTCCGTCACTGCTTTTCGCGGATGATGTGGTCCTGTTGGCTTCATCATGCCAGGACCTCCAACTCTCACTGGATCGGTTCACAGTCGAGTGTGAAGTGGTTGGGATGAGGATCAGCACCTCCAAATCCGAGTCCATGGTCCTCAGCCGGAAAAGGGTGGAGTGCACTCTCCGGGTCAGGGATGAGGTCCTGCCCCAAGTGGAGGAGTTTAAGTACCTCGGGATCTTGTTCACGAGTGAGGGAAGGATGGAGCGAGAGATCGACCGGCGGATTGCTGTGGCGTCCGCAGTAATGCGGGCGCTGTACAGGTCCGTCGTGGGAAAGAGGGAGCTGAGCCAAAAGGCGAAGCTCTCAATTTACCGGTGGATCTACGTTCTTACCCTCACCTATGGTCACGAGCTTTGGGTAGTGACCGAAAGAACAAGATCGCGGGTACAAGCGGCTGAAACGAGTTTCCTCTGCAGGGTGGCTGGGCTCTCCCTTGGAGATAGGGTGAGAAGCTCGGCCATCCGGGAGGATCTCAGAGTAGAGCCGGTGCTTCTCCGCGTAGAGAGGAGCCAGATGAGGTGGCTCGGGCATCTAATTAGGATGCCCCCCGCACGCCTCCCCGGTGAGGTGTTTCGGGCACGTCCCACCGGGAGGAGACCCCGGGGAAGACCCAGGACATGCTGGAGAGACTATGTCTCTCAGCTGGCCTGGGAACGCCTTGGGGTCCCCCCGGAGGAGCTAGATGATGTGGCCGGGGAGAGGGAGGTCTGGGCTTCCCTCCTAAAGCTGCTGCCCCCGCGAACCGACCAGCAGTAGAAGATGGATGGATGGATGTATGGACATTCCAAAATTCAAATAAAAACATTTTAAATTCAAATAAAAACATTCCAAAATTCAAATAAAAACATTCCAAAATTCAAATAAAAACATTCTAAATTCAAATAAAAACATTCAAAATTCAAATAAAAACATTCAAAATTCAAATAAAAACATTCAAAATTCAAATAAAAACATTCCAAAATTCAAATAAAAACATTCAAAATTCAAATAAAAACATTCAAAATTCAAATAAAAACATTCAAAATTCAAATAAAAACATTCAAAATTCAAATAAAAACAATTTAAATTCAAATAAAAACATTCAAAATTCAAATAAAAACATTCAAAATTCAAATAAAAACAATTTAAATTCAAATAAAAACATTCCAGAATTCAAATAAAAACATTCCGAAATTCAAATAAAAACATTCTGAAATTCAAATAAAAACAATTCAAATTCAAACAAAAACATTCCAAAATTCAAATAAAAACAATTTAAATTCAAATAAAAACAATTTAAATTCAAATAAAAACATTCAAAATTCAAATAAAAACATTCAAAATTCAAATAAACACATTCCTGTTCGGGAATTCTGCGATGTCAAAAGAGGAATCAGGAGGCAAACTCAGGGACACTCTGGAGACTCAGATGGCTTATGTTGAGAATAAGGTTTACTGAATTCAGGAGAAATGATACAGTGAGTAACACAGTGACGTGAGCACTGACAGCATCAGTTCTGAGGAGTCTCTCTGGTCTTGGGCATATATACCGTTTGGAAGGCGTGCCATGTTTATGTTATACTCTAAATGTGGAGGCAGGACTGTTAGTTCAGGATCCATCTGAACAGGAACACAATATAACCTTGTTGTTCTGACATCGCCAGCCAGATAGTTGGTCTGTTATCCCTATGTTATGTTTACCAAGCGTCTGTCTGTCTCAGGGTCATATTAGGGGACAGAGAGAGCATACGCAAGTTTGTATCCTCTATCTAGGAGAAGCATGAGTCAAGGGTGACCATTTGGGATGACTCAGCATTTAGGCTGTCATAAACTAGAACCACCTCAGTCATGAGAAAGTGAGTAATTTTTCCTTCACACCAGTGAAGGCAAAAAAGGACAAATTTTATTTGACAGTGTCAAAAATACTCACTTTAAAAAACATTTAAAATAACCATTCACACAGGATTGTTAAATGAGGGTTTTTGGGGACTAATCAGAGCTGAGGCCTCTCTGGTGGAGGTTTGGGCCAACAGACGTCACGAGGGAGCCCAGGAGAATCACCCCACTCACACGTGAACATGTACACACACACACACACACACACACACACACACACACACACACACACACACACACACACACACACAGCTGAGTGAAGAAATCAAAAAAAACAACCAGGGCATGAGCAGCACGCCACACAGGAAGAGGTTCCCACCACCCGAAGACACCAGTCCCCACCACCGTAGGCCCACAGTTTCTGTAAATCACAAGGGAAGGGGACATTCATTAACAGGATTATCCTTAAATCAATTACTTATTCAAATAAAACAATTACAAGCACTGAACAAAACTGCTTAACACAATAAACCAAAAGGAAACAATTTATCAAAACAAACATTCAATTAATGAATTGACAAACACTAACTTATAACTTAAGCAAAATCCACTGATCATACAAAATCAAGTGCAGTCACGTGACAAACAAATCATAAATCACACAAAAAACATACCAAATGGTCACGTGACAGCCAGTCTGCAGTAAATACTCAAAAAAAACACAAAGAGAAAATGAAGAAATTAAACCCTGCTTTCACACATACACACAAAAACGTTAAAATAAGCAACAGGTAGAACATTTGTCAGCGGCCACAGAGGCGAGCTGTTGTAGCCCAACGCCCGCGGCACCAACACAGAAGTAGATAACAGACTCCAAGAGGACAAAGCCTACCGGTGTTCAAGATTAACTGGTTTTCCGATTAACTGGTGATATTCAGTAAGCGAGGCAGCTGTTACAACGCAATACATAGCATAGGTGACTGTGCCGATGCCTGTTCAAAACACACAGACGTCAATAAACTGTTCCGAAATGCTCTTGTTGTCAGCTTTAACATTGTCGTTACTGCTCTGTTTGGATTCACGGCTTTTCAGTCTACCAGTAAAATATTCAGTTTAATGAGGACTTCCACCTAACTGAGAGGAAATGTCGCTTCGCTGCGGTAGAGTGACGATCTCCACCAGATTAACTTGTGACAGTCTGTGGCTTCAGTCCGACGGTCACACAATAACAGCAAGAGAAGTACTACTACCGTTTTCAAAGATTATTGCGATTAACCAGGTGGATCTGAGTTGCTCTACTTTTAAATACATTTGGAGTAAAACACTGACATTATATAAATCATCTGACCACATTCTAACCAGAGATTTCACATTCCTGCCTTCAGAACGTCGATATGCTTCATCTAATTTTTTCCCCATTGTTCAGGATTTATTTATTTTACTTTTTAAATTTTTTTTTACCTATTACACGCACACACACACACACACACACACACACACACACACACACGTCCTGTGTGGGGCATCCACACTAGGGTGATGACTTTTTTACAACCTCATATCCCTGTATCATAATTTGATGAACTTTTATTAAAGATTAGATAAAGTCTTACTTTTAAGGTGATTTGATAAAAAAAAAAAAAAAAAAAAACCTCACGCACAAAATGATTTTAAAAATTTTAATTATCAGCTTTTTGGCCAGAATTTATCAACTTCAAAACAACTACCAACACTTAGATTATCTTTTAAGGCATTGAATCATTTACTTTTCTATGGTTGGTGCATTTGGTACGGTTTGTGAATGCTTCTTTGGGCTTAACGAATTTAGTCCCATTGATAGTAATAGTGATTTTTTCAAAGTGGTTTGTGCGTGACCTTTTTCAATATTTCAACAGAATAAATGTCATTTTAATCATTAATAGGCAAAAGTTCATTCATTAGTGCTACAGGAAATAATTTTTGAGAAAAAAAAGTCAAAAAGTCATCACCCTAATCCACACACAGATGAAGGCTGCCAATAGCTGTGAATAAATGTCTCTTTTTTTGGGTGGGGGGGTGGTTTTTTTTTTTGGCCTTTTTATTGGCTTTATTTGACAAGTTAATAGAGAGACAGACAGAAAAGTAGGTAGAAAACCTAAAGCAAAAAGCCATGACCTGGAGTTGAACCCAGGCAGCTGCGTCAGGTTTACCTTCTTGGCCAGCTGAACTATTTGAGAGCCCCAGTACATGTGTTTTACCGAAAGGAATTGCTGTCTTTTCTCAAGGACATGTCAGTTTAGAGTAGTATGACGGAACAAAATTCTGCTGTTGGTTTGAACATGAATGTCCTGTGAATTTTGCTAAATTGCTGCATTTCAAATTCAATACGTGAAATACTGCTGGGCTGTATTGGTGAAATTTTGACGTTTGTATATTTAAATAAGACAGTTTAGCTACAATGTGATCTAAATCTGCCAATACTGTATCAATATATTGATGTTATACTGCAACACTTTGGCATTCTATTATCACACGGCTTGGTAAACTTCTTGTTAAATAATGTGCACACCGTGTCCTGGTCTCCTGTCTGCTGCTTTAACAGGTTTTAACAGTAAACAGTGATCGCAGCTCCACTGGTCCCAACCACGTTGACATAGTTTTTCTTTCATGTAGCCTGACAGCGCATGACTTTTAAAATGAGAACGCCTCTTATTTCCAGTTATTTTGTCAAGACCGAAATTTATAAAACAGCAGAAATCTCATTTTATAGACGAAGTTGTCCCATTGTTTATTTCCTGGTCAGTAGGTAAGGGGTCCTGAAAGCCACGCCTACAAAACATCTGTCTCAGAAACGTTGGTATCACAAGTTGATCGGAACACCAGTTAATCTTGAACACCGGCTGCGGTGGCAAAGCCGACTGGCGGAGGCAAAGCAGCAGCGTCTCCTGCGTCCATGACCCAGCGTAGCCGGTGTTCCAGTTTGACTGGTGTTAACTGGCGATAGTTTCCGTCTCCAGATGTTTCGTTCGCAGATTCGTCACGATCAGACCTGGATTTACGTGAAATAAAGATACCAGATAAAGAAGACGTCGCCGAAAAATGTCGGCATCACTGCTTAATAAAGTCTATATCCATGTAAATATCATCTACAGACAGTAAAAAGAAATGTGCGGGCCGAAATAAAAAACACGTATTTTTCAAGTAGGTGAGAGGATTCGAACCCACGTAATCCTGCGATAAAATTACGAGATCACCGTATTACTCATTGTGCTACTGATCAGCTCTACAAGCATTCTGCTTCATCTACATAGATCTTTGTCATCCTGTCAGGTGTTTAATACCTGGTGATTGTTCAGGAAACACATCCATATCAACTGGGGATAGTCACAACTTAACACAGGCTGCCTGGTTAACAACGGGTCAGAAAACTATTTATTGTCTCACCAAGAAAACCCACAACATGAAAGCACGTCCACTGCTGTGTTGTGTGTTAGTTTGTGAGTTCAGTGGAACAGATCCAGAGCAGAAATTCAGGTTTAACTCGGGTTTGTTCTCAGAAACACTCAGACCCTCAGCAGCCTCCCATCAGAACAACACGCAGCACATTAGCTTGATTTGCTAAAATACATCGGAACAAACTGAGACCACGTTGTTTAAACTAGTGTTACGGCCAGCGCCTCCTACCCCGTGTGTGTGTGTTTTAACCAAATGTTGTGAGTATGCAAATAGGGCTGTGTGATCCCCACTCCCTGGTTGGACCGTGACAGCAGAGGCGTGGCTGCGACCAGGAGTCCAGTGATTGGTGCGGCGCTCCCCAGGCCGACCAACCGAAAACTGCCAACTCCTTTAAAAGAGTTGGCAGTTCAACTGAACGGGGCAGCTGACTTCCAGCGTGCCATTCTGTGTTCCTGTGTGGTTGAGGCAAGATTGTCTGTGTGAAAGAAACTGGGCGAGGGTTAGAGTCAAAAACTGATACAGCCTCATTTCATTCCAGGTAGTTCCTTCTGTCTAGGTTTCACCAGGATTAGGGGTGCTGACTCCTGTGTAAGTTTTGTTTTGTCAGTTCCCATTTAGTGAGTTTTTTTTTGTTCCGTTTTTCTTTTGTCCACCGCGATGGTAGTGTTAAGTTCTCCTTATGAGAATTCGTTTTGTGTTTTGCTATTTTCTTTGATTTGAGCAGCACCCACCAGCCCTCTTCCTTAGTTTTGCCTCAGTTTGTATAGTAACGTGTACATTTCTGTTCAACCTTTTCTGTAATAATTTGATTTTTACAACCAACAACTGTTTATGTTGCTTCCCTTCCCCCCCGAGCCGGGGTTGTAACACTAGTCACTCAGAAAACAATAAAAACTCGTTCAGTCATCCACGTCCAAACCGTCATTTCAGAGCACTTTAACCGCTGACAATATTTAAAATAAATAAAAAAGGGAAGGGAAGTAAAGGGATTCGATCTGGTCAAAACAAACAATGGTTTATTCGCTCTACACAGTGAGCCATAAGCAGGAGGTATTGAAGTAGACTACAGTCACATTCGAACATTACAGCTACAGATATTCCTGTTGGACACTGAAGATATTGTGCTGCCATATGTGTATATTTAGCCTACATGTACTCAAAGGTGGATTAGGAACATGTCATTAAGTCAAATACTGTCAAACACCACAATTTCCTCTGCGACATCTTTAACAGTATCTTCTGCCATTTCTAAACCAGCCAGGGTGTTTGGGAAGACACAAATCACACAAATATATTGTTTGTTTTGACCAGGTCGGATCCCTTCCTTTAAAAAAAAATATATTGTCAGCGGTTAACGTGCTTTGAAATGAGGGGTTAGGACGTGGATGACTGAACGAGTTTTTATTGTTTTCTGAGTGAGTAGTTTAAACAACGTGATCTCAGTTTGTTCCGCTGTATTTTAGCAAATCAAGCTAATGTTGTGCTGCGTGTTGTTCTGATGGGAGGCTGCTGAGGGTCTGAGTGTTTCTGAGAACAAACCCGAGTTAAACCTGAAGTTCTGCTCTGGATCTGTTCCACTGAACACACAAACTAACACACAACACAGCAGTGGACGTGCTTTCATGTTGTGGGTTTTCTTGGTGAGACAATAAATAGTTTTGTGACTCGTTGTTAACCAGGAAGCCTGTGTTAAGTTGTGACTATCCCCAGTTGATATGGACGTGTTTCCTGAACAATCACCAGGTGTTAAACACCTGACAGGATGACAGTGATCTATATGGATGAAGCAGAATACTTGTCAAGCTGATCAGTAGCACAATGAATAAAACGATGGTCTCGTAATTTTATCGCTGGATTACGTGGTTTCGAATCCTCTCACCGTACTTGAAAAATATGTGTTTTTTATTTCGGCCCGCACATTTCTTTTTACTGTCTGTAGATGATATTTACATGGATATAGACTTTATTAAGCAGTGATGCCGACGTTTTTCGGCGACGTCTTCTTTATCTGGTATCTTTATTTCACGTAAATCCAGGTCTGATCGTGACGAATCTGCGAACGAAACATCTGGAGACGGAAACTATCACCAGTTAACCTGTTCACCAGTTAAACTGGAACACCGGCACAGCTCCAGATAAATGTCGGCCATGCCAATTGGTGAACTGGTCCACAAAGAGGGAACGGGGAGCAACCAGCAGCCACAGTTATGGCCTATAATGTCAAGTTGTTATACGCATGCAACATAAACACGTGACGTGATAGCAAGCAAAGAGGACCTACCAGTAACGGCGCATGAGCGGCTTACGGCTCGGACTGGACACACAACAGCAGCCTGCGAGCGGCTCACCTCTCAGGCTACGGACACCCAATAGTGACTCTATAAAAATAAATGGCTACTATAACCACAACGAAGGAAAACAGCCTTAAAAAAAAGGGCAAACAATGCAACATGTGCTACCATACCTGTCGGCAAAGGTAAGCAGGAAGTGAGGCGAACGGGGAGGGGGGCGTGCCCCTGATGTCAAAGCAAGAGAACGGTGAGTGACCATTACCTAGCATTATAGGGCTGGGTAATAGGGCTCACGGCAGGAGGATTCCTGCCATGATTGGTTCATGGCCATTATGTCACGTGAGCAAAACACCAGCCAATTCAAAGCAAAGCAATTCAAAGCAAAGATGCAGCACTCGTTCATTCTACTATATATATATATATATATATATATATATATATATATATATATATATATATATATATATATATATATATATATATATATATATATATATCCTGATAGCAGCTAAGATAAGTAGGCACATGGCCCAGTACATGAACAACACCCAAAAGGGAACTGGTAGCAGTACCAGAGGAGCCAAGCACCAGCTACTGGTAGGCAGAGCAGTCACCCAAGACTGCAAGACCAGACAGACCAACCTGTGCACGGCCTGCATTGACTACAGGAAAACCTATGACTCAGTGACACAGACATAGACCCTGGACTGCTTGGAATTGTACAGTATCAACAGGACACTAAGGCACCTTTTCGACCAAGCTGGTTCCAGTGCTAATTTGGAGCCAGTGCTTGACTTAGCACCAGTTCTTTGTGTTTCCACCACCGAAGCACCGGCTCCAGGCTTCAAAAACTGGTGCTTTTCAGGCACCAACTCTTTGCTGGGCCAGAGTAAAGAACCGAGTACGTCACGGGCTGGGAACGGGGTTACAGTGACCAACGATCAACGGCGTAAACACAGAACCGCCATTTTTAAACAGCCAAGCCAGTAGTTTGTTTAACCGCTATGTAATAAATGCAAATGTAGTCAAAGCTCCGTAGAAAAAGCTAATGCTAACATGTTCATTGTTAAGAATCAAAACATTTCTTACAATTACCTGTTTTCTGAAATGTAGTTGCCATTGCCTGTAACTACGATGAAAGCGGGTAGCTACTAACAGTTTGGTTATTTGTGTCTGGATCACAATGTAGGTTTGCAAAGTCAGGAACAGCACTTGCATGGTTACGGTGCACGAATGTTGTTGAACAGCTACATAAAAGCCTTCATCAAGATCTCAATGGGGCTGTGGAAATGACACTGGAAGCCAACTCAAAGTCAAGTGCACAAGCCACCATCAAATGGGGCACATACCAAGACAATGCACTGTCACCACTGCTGTTTTGCATAGGCCTACACCCCCTCAGCCAGATCATCACATAGCGACTACGGATATCAATTCTGAAGTGGAGCGACCATCAGCCACCTCCTCTACATAGAAGACTTCAGCTCCCTGTTCCACACCATCAGGATCTACAGCAATAAAATCAGGATGCCATTCAGGCTAGACAAATGTGGCAGGATGGTATCAAATAAGAGAAAGATTATCAGAACCAAGGTGGTTGAACTACCAGGGGGCAGTATTGCAGTTGTTCAGGACCGATACAAATATCTTGGGATACTGCAGGCAAATGGGAACCATGAGAAAGTCACATGAAAGACTACCGCAGCCAAATACCTACAAGGAATAAGACAGGTTCTGAAGAGTAGCTGAATGGGAGGAAAAAAGTTGGGGCCTGTACACCCTGCCAGTCATCAATACCCTGCTGGTCTAATCAACTGGCCAATGGAGGAGATGGAAGCCACTGATATCTAGACAAGGATACTCTTTATGATGTCAAACAGCATGGAGGGTTTCTTCCCACCCAGAGGTTGTACATGAAGTGGACTGAGGATTGGTGAGTGTCCGCACCACCACCCAGGATGAAGCAGTTAAAATCCAAGAATGCATCCTGAAGATGGCCCCCAAGGACAAGCTGCTGAGTGAAGAGGAGACCCAACCATCATGGCGAGACAAGGCCCTTTATGACATGTACTACTGCCAAACAGAGGAAGTGGCTGACATCAGGAAATTCTACCAGTGGCTAGAAAGGGCTGGATTGAAGGACAGCACAGAAGTACTGATCATGACTACACAAGAACAAGCCCTCAGCACAAAGATCAATAGAGGCAGGGGTCTACCACACCAGGCAGGACCCAAGTTGCAGGCTGTGTACAGATGCTCCTGAGACAGTCCAGCACATAGTAGCGTGGTGTAATATTTCTGAAGGGAAAAAAACACCACCCCTGAGGGTGTAAGAAGGGGATTTATTTTATATACACTACCAGTAAAATGCTTGTACACACCTTCTCATTTAATGTTTTTTCTTTATTTTCAGTAGATTCTCACCAAAGGCATCAAAACTATGAATGAGCACACATGGAATTATGTAGTAAACACAAAAGTGCAAAATAAGTCAAAACATGTTTTATATTTTAGATTCTTCAAAATATCCACCCTTTGATCTGATTACTGCTTTGCACACTCTTGGCATTCTCTCAATGAGCTTCATGAGGAGCTCCTGAAATGGTTTTCCAACAGTCTTGCAGGAGTTCCCAGAGTTGCTGAGCACTTGTTGGCCCTTTTGCCTTCAATCCTCAATCCATCTCATCCCAAACCATCTGGATTGGGTTTAAGTCAGGTGAGTGTGGAGGCCAGGTCATCTGACGCAGCACTCCATCACTCTACTTGTTGACGTAAATCACATTAAATGAGAAGGTGTGTCCAAACTTTTGACTGATAGTTTATTTTCCCATTTACCATTGTCCAAGAGTTCTTTGGTCTGTTGATCTGATCACTGGTGATCAGGCTTGGAAGATTTGTGGTTGTTCTTTGGAGGTTTTTGATGCTACAGATTGGAGGAAATTAGTTGCTTCTTTGTTCTCTCTGCAGAGTTAACAACTCAGCAGAAGTGTAATCATTGTATCAGTTACTTGTGGACTTAGCTGGCAGGCTGTGTCGTAGCTGCTGGTCTACCAAAACTTGTTTACACTCTTTTCTTTAATATTGTTTTGATTATGTTTGTATAGTGAGGATGATCTATCTGATGTTTGTTTTGTTTTTTGTTTGTTGTTGTTTTTTTAGGGTTGCAGTTCTGGACAGATTGACAGACTTTCTGCTGTTTCTCGGCAAGGTGCTGATAGCAGGAGGAGTTGGTAAGTGATAATACAAGGCTGAAATCTTACATTGGTCAAGTCACTCTAATGCTTATCTTTCACATTGCAATTTCCAACAGTGTTTTTTACCCACAGTCATTTTTTGAATAGAATTAATGATTTCAGAAAACTATAACACTGAGTACGAATCCACATGTAGACATAAAGACAGCGTTTCACTTGGTTTGTGTGTGTCTGCGTGTTTGTTTCAGGTGTGGTTGCATTCTTCTTTTTCACAAATAAAATCCCAGTTATCCAGGAGGAAGTGCCCAGTCTCAACTACTATTGGGTCCCCATACTGGTCAGAGTTTTGATTTTACAACATGGCCAAAAATGTTGGTAACTTTACACCTAACTGAAACATATTACATTTTGTTGCTCTTGAGCAGTGTTGAATTTGAAAGCTCATTAGTCATGCAAACATGTAAAGCCTTTGGTTTACCTTCGCATAACACAGAAATAGGACTGAAAAGAGTTGAATTCTACCTTGTGATACAAGGGGCCTGGATAAAATAATTGATGTCAGCAGGCAGTTGTCCATAAATTAGTATCATAGGTGTTTTCAATCTTGTAAGTTCTCCCAGTCTTTTGAAAAGGAGGAAAAAAAGCTTAATTGAGCTGTTTAATATCATTGTATACATCATGCTGAGCATCAACATGAGTAAGCAAAAAGAGAATTCTGAGGAGATGAGGAAGAAAATTGTTACAAAGCATGGTCCAAGTAAAGACTACAAGACCATCTCCAAGCAGCCTGATGTTCCTGTGACCACAGCTGCTAATTTTATGAGAATATTTAATATCCAGTGGATTGTCATCTACTTCCCTGGACGTGTTTGCATAAAGAACATTGACCCTAGAATGAACAGAAAGATTAGTTGTGTGGTGGAAAAAGAATCGAGAAAAACAGATACAAATTGACCTTCAAGATCAAGGTATTACAGTATTTGGTTGCACTTACACCACTTTGTGAACAATAAGAGCAATATAAAAAAGCCAGATTCAAGGTTGTGAAATAGCATGGAGATAAGTATCAGAGAGAAAGTCCTTTGAGCGGATAAACAAGATTAGAGCTTTTGGGTCCGTTGCAGAAAAATTTACTGCCCTCTGTCAGAGAACACTGTCTCATCTGCAGGTCATACCTTCTTCAACGGTATAATGATCCAAAACATATCTCTAAAAGCACCAGGAATGGTGGAGAAGAAAGCAATGAACAATTCTAAGGTGGCTACTATAAATCCTGGTCTTAATCCAAGTGAACATTTAAGAGCTGAAATTGGCCGCTGGAACACACCAGTCAAATCTGAGAGAACTGGGACAGTTTTTTGAAGAAGAGTCAAACTGAAGCATCTAAGTCTTATTTAAAGCTTTAAAAACTCATCAGTTTCAGTAATTGTCTCAAACACGTGATACACAATATAAAGTTAAGGATCCCAAATTTTTGCCTATGCCATTTCCACGTGTCGTATAATTTAAAAATAATTTACAATCAACTGTTTTCAGAGAAAAATTGTACACATATTTTTTCCAGTTTGAAAGTGAACCAGTAATTTTGGCTATGTCTGTAGAAGCATGTTAGCCCAGAATTATTTTTTCTAATTTATTATCTTGTCTTCTGTTATATCTGCTTACAAAGCAGCCCCCTCACTGCTGTTGTAGAATTTCTAACCTGTGTTTCTCACATTAGACAGTGGTGATAGGTGCCTACCTGATTGCTCATAGTTTCTTCAGCATCTATGCCATGTGTGTTGACACCCTCTTTCTCTGCTTTTGTAAGTACAACTTTATCATCACTATTTTTACAACAGTGCCAGTGACTTTTTAGCATAAATAAAATAGTAATGTTGAGATTGCTTGTGGAGTGGAATGTGCTGTATGCAAAATAAACTGATACTAATATCCAACATTGCACATCGTTCATAAAAACAATACTCCACTTGAAACAATTTGTTAGTAAGTTAAAATAGTTAATAACAATGCTGATATAGATCATTCTTTAATGCTTTGGATGTTTTAGTCAAACAAAGGCTGTGTTTCAGTAAGTCTTTAATCCTGTGATGTTTGTGCTTTTGCATGTGGCTAATCTTAACACTGATGAAATTTCTTATCTTTTTGTCTCAACCTTAAACACCATCCTTTACTCCCTCCACGTCTGTATCTGTATTTTCACTCATTTACCATTCATCAATCCCTCCATATGCTATTTTTCAT